>NW_020956708.1:29049-73694 GCF_003031625.1 Empidonax traillii | reverse complement strand
CAACCCAATCTATTCTATGATTCTATGATTCTATGATTCTATTACTGTTGCTTTTTACAGAGATCATTCACAGCACTGGGGCAGCCTGTTGCCCACTGCAGCTGCTAGGAGAGACGTGGATTATATCCCCAGCCAGGTGGTGTGCCCTTTAAAGGATGCAAGCAGCACAGCTTTGCCAGTCTACTTCAGAGGGAGGCCTGCTAAGTTTGAAGCTTCTTGGGTTCATGATGCTGGAGGAGGGGACAGCAGAGCCTCACTGCCCCAGGGAGCTAGGATGCCTTTGGCAGTCAGAGAGGACTGTTTTGTCACCTGGAGGAATGTCTGGTTTCATCCAGTACCCCCACTACATGTAGAGATGGAGAAGGAGGAGCCAGGAGATGAATATCATATTCATCTTTGCCTTCAGGCCAGCTTGGATCACATACATACTTTTGTGTATATACAAATGCAGTCCATACCTACAGTTCAAGAAGCTGTTATTATTCCTTGTTCACACTGGCATGTGCTATGAACCTGCACTTCCCATCCCACAGTACTCAGCCTGTCTGAAGGATGTAGCATAAAGCAGAAGCTAGATGTCAGCTGTGGTCTGAAATGTGTCTTGAAAATAACTTACTTTTTTTTTTTTTTAACTCACCAACTTTATTCCTTGTGTTTTGTCAGTCATAGACAAAACTTTTATTTTCCTGTTGCTTCTGCACTTCTGTTAGTACCTACAGATCCAACAGGAAAGGAGATTTATTTCCTCGTTTTTCAGTCAAGGTTGCAATCAGCTACACCCAGACAAATGCAAGATGACAGAAGGATTGCCCACGTGTCCATGGGGTGTGGTGGGTGCACACAACAGGGAGTGTAGTCCTCATTAGGTGACAGATAGCTACCTGAAAAAGAAGACTCCCATCTTGATACCTGGGGTCTGGGTACAGTTGAACAGGCCTGGTAGTTACATGCAAACTTCGTAGTTCTCTGAATTTACTTGAATGAATTATATTGTTTCCTAATGTAGGACATGGAGATTTTTTGGGGCAATAGGAAGAGAGGAAAAACAGCTTTCAGATACTACAGTGCAAAGTACGGTTTAATCGCTGAGGTAGGTGAGTCGTGCAGGTGCTGCTTCATGTTACGTAAAAAGGTGTGGAAAGCTCTCTGTCTATTAATACTCTCGGAGGCTTCGTCTGTAAAGCACAAAGGGTTGTGTTTGTGTTTTTGAAAATGGAGTTCACAACCTCCTGTCTTCAACCCGCTGTGTACCTTGGGAACCTCCTTGATCTTATGAGGCTGTTTCCTTAAAGCAAAACTGGGTATGATTTTTAATTGGTGGTGTTCGCTGCTTTGTAAAATCCCATCTTTTAGCATAGCCTAATTCAGAAGAAGTGGCAGCTCAGAGGTGGTTGCTTAAATAGGCAGAATTTTTTACAGCAGAACACAAAGTGCCACTGTCAAGTACCTCCTTCGTGACCTTTGAGATTTATTTGAAAAATTCGTATTTTTCCGTGTGCATGACTCGCCTCAAGATAGAATGCTCTTCTATTCTAGAAGGCATTCCAGGTACTGCAGAACTCGAGAGCAGCCTTGCAAATAGCAAGTATCTGCGCACATTTGTTTTAAGGAACAGACCTCATTGTACAAGTTTTTTTGCTTCTGTTTGTTTTAAAGAAATTATTATAAATATTGGTTTCTTGTTTGGTAATTAGTTTTGCTTATTGATGTAGGGCTATTCAAGTCAAAGGTAGTGCTAGTGTAACAGAGAACAGAGTCTGAGCAAATGCATTTAAAAATAAAAAGTGCCCATTGTGTGAATTTGCCAGCACCCTTAAATAGGTGGCGTTTTTTAAAAAAAAAAACCACAATTTCAGGGCAGTGTTTTTTGTTGCTGTCCTTGTGCTCTGTGGGAAGATTGAATGGATAATGTGAATGGAAATGTGTATTTTCTCACAGTATGTTTGTGAGCTTGCAGGCTTCCTTCTCCTGAAGATGTAGCCTTGCAGCAGGAGTGAGAATTTTTTTTTACAGTGCATTACTGATGCTGTTCTCAGTGCTGTATAAAATGTCATTACTCCTCCATATCCCTTAGGACCCAAGCACCAAACCCATGACCTGTTTTGTGCAACAGGGCACTGAAGAAGGGTGTGGGTTGTGACTGGAATTCACTCCATTGAGGAGGATGGAGGGGGGGCTGAGCAAAGAGGCTGACGTGAAAAACCCTGAAAAAGCCCTTGTGAGCCACTGTGTGTTTTCAAAGATCAGAGGCATCTGGAAAGAAACGGGCTCTGAATTAATTGTAGGGTTGCTCAGGTACAAATGAGAACAGGATAAGGCCTGTCTTTTCTATTTTAAGTGCAGAGGTAATATTTCTAACCTGTCAAGTGATTGCATATCTGAATATCTTACTGGATAGATGAATGTGATATCAAGAGCTGAGGGTGGCACTGTCTTTTGTGTAACTGGCAGCTATCTTGCAGTTGTTGCAGCTCTCTGTTTTCTATGAATCCCCAGGAGTATTTCAACATGGTCTTATCTGAGGTGGGTTTTTTTTGTGTATGTGTCATTTACATAAAATAGAAGAAACACAATTTTTGAGAGGCCCTTGACCCTTGTATCCACTTTTCCAAGGTGTGGGGTTATGGTAATGAAAACTTGACTTCACTTCCACCATGTTTGTTCTGAATTAGGTGTCTGTCTTGTGTTATTGCAGCAGAAGAGAGTGGAGCGGTAGAGCAGTTCAAGCTGGGATTTTTGAAGGAGCATCTGAAGCATGAATTTTGATGAACTCTCTGAGCTTCTATAAAAATCTCGCTTTGAAAAGACAGCATTTGCCTTTTCTTTGTGAGTTTTCACAGATTTTGCTCACCTCGCTGTCCAGACCAGCTTCCATTTGTATACTTATCCTCCCTGGCATTTTTCTGGGGAGCAGGTGGTGGTGGTGTGGACTGCGATTGTGGTTCTGCTTTTACTGAAGTTAACAGCACACCTTTGGTTTAATTACTGGGTCACACCTTCTGACCAGGTTTCACCTGGACCTGTGGACTGAACACTCAGCAGCAGTTGGAAGAGAGGTACTGTGCTCCTACAGCGTGTCACCTGCTTTTCTGCTGTTGGAGGGGAAGCCTTCCTGCTCCAGGGCTGCTCCATGCTGCAGAGAGCAGCATGTTGTAAGCAGACATGGTCAGGAGACTTGCTTCAAAAGCATGCTTTTGAGCCAGTGTCAAACACAGTGGAGTTATGCCCGCAGAGTCTCAGTTCTCTGCTCCAGAATAAAGGGATTCACAGAAGTATAGCATCATTTAGGTTGGACAAGACCTCTGAGGTCCTCAAGTACAACTATTAACCCAGCACTGCCAAGTCCACTCCCAAGCTATGTCCCTAAGCACCACATCTACACATCTTTCAAATACCTCCCGGGAATGCCCCTTCAGGGAATTCATAACTCAAAATATCTCACAGCCTTCCTTCACACTTGGATTAGTACACGTTTTGTTTGACCCTATGAATTCAGATGCCTTTCCCCTAGCCGTTTCCACTGGAAATTACTGACTTCCTTCTTTCCACTAGGGGTTTTGAAAAGATTTTGTAGGAAAAACATTTTTATTACTTGTTGAATCAGAGCACTGGGATCTGTTTTCTTTCTACTGGTCAGTTGGGGCCTTTCTAAATTTTAGTTTTATAATGTGCAAAAATGGATTTTATTATTATTATTATTATTATTATTATTATTATTATTATTATTATTATTATTATTATTATTATTCAGTTATTCACATTAACAGACATCTTTCCTGTCTGTTTAGTGGAAAAGGTAAAACAGGAAAACCGAAATTTCAAAATTATGTGTCACATGTTGATGGCAGTTTGTGATCTTGGTCAACACAGAGATGTAATGTCATACCCAGCATGGTTTTACCCTTGTCCTGGGCTGGTTTTAGACACGAACATGCAGTGACTGAGGAAGTAGTGGTTTCTGTTTGTGTGGTCTGGGGAGGAGAGTTCATTTGTTTAATCAAAAGAAAGAAAAAAGCTCCTCTTTTATACAAAGTGTAGCTGATTTCACTTTCAGGAGAAGCAATAAGGCAAACTTTTTTCTGTGACTTCTATGTAACTAACTACAAAATGAGCTTTCAAGTTGAATCCTTCCTGAGATTTGCCAGAGGGAACCACACCAAAGTTTTGCACGGAGGGGGAGGGTTGTGCTCTTCCTCCGGCCCCATTGTCTGCAGCTTCTCACCTTTGTGCTTCTTCCCTTTCCCAGCCCAATGCAGACAGCTTTGGGCGAGCATATTTATGCATCTATCTGCTCTGACCCATCCAAGCACAAAGCCGTTCCCCTCTTTCTTCCGTGTTAGACAAGCTCATTATTGTTCAGCTCTGAGGAGGCAAAGGATGACAGAAGCAAAACAGGACAAGTTATGTATAATTTGGTTTTTATCTGCTGCTGTGGGGGCCATGGCCCTCATATAGCGGCACTTTGTTCAGCCTTCTTCCTTTGCAGAGACTTGCAGGGAGGAGGGAAAATGCTGCGGGTGCCTGGGTACTCGGAGAGACAGCAACAGAAGTGCACTTTTGGTTCCTTCGCTGGACAGATTCTTAAGGTCCTGCTACTTCTAAAGGAAAAACGAAGACATATAAATCTGCTGTTTTCCAAATAGCAGTTAGCAGATCCTGCCCGAGGGAGGAAATATTCACCGTTCTCATTGTCACTCTGGTAACTGAATGCTGCTATTTTAGCACTTGCATCCTGCATTTTACTTGTTGAATTTGTAGAGTTAGTTTCCTGCTGTCGGGATTGAGCATCCAAATTAGCACTGATGGGAATGCTACCCACTGCCCCATGATAGTGCCTGTGGGAGAACCTCAGCATTGACTACAAATCCCTGGTCAGCTCCCCTCCGAACTGCTGCTGCCTCCTGACACCTTCTTGACATGGAAAACTACACCACAGGCACATGGGTTATCTGGCCATCCCCTTGCTTGCTGATATTGTCCTTGCAGTCTGTGAGGCTGTGCAGGGCCCCTTGGAACGTGGCAGGGTGGCTGGAGCTGTCACTGCGAAGGCTTTCGATGTGCTTTACTTCAAACAATAGCTGTGTGTCTACATTATATTTACCTTATTATTACAAACAAGGATGTCTATTCTGTATTCATAGCTGTATTTATTCTTTATGAGGTGCAGGAATAAGTTTTTCTGTTTCCTAAAACACAGCTTTTCCTGTCTAGAACTGCAGCTATTTTACTCCCAAATTTGGTTTTCTTTTTTCTTTTCTTTTTCTTAAAAAGCTTCAAAGCATGTTTACTTGTCGTGGTTAGGTGCAAAGTTCATATATTAAAAGAAAGGGGAGGGAATTGGGAAGGAGAAATACTCAGTCCTAGGACCTCTTTCTCTATACCCCTTCTGTGTAATATGAATACAGAAATTCTTTTGTATGCAAGCAAGTTCTAAAGGATGCTAAACAGTTTGTTTGTGTTCCTATATTCTGGTGTTGTTATAATGTCAAGATACTGTTTTCTGTGTATTACTTACCCAGATACTACATTATATATAATTTGAAAGCCCTAAGTTACTAAAAATATGCTACAAAAGTGTATGCTTCATGAGCTCCTACTTAAAGCCAAAAGTGAGAGATTTACAGATGTAAATTTACAGATGATAAATTGCATTTTTTAGGGGAGAATGATTGCTTCTTTAATTGCCTGTCTGATATCCTCCCTGGAAGATTGTGTTTTTGGTAGCAGCTTTGTGGTCTATACCCTGTTAGCTTAATATCTGTCATAAAATTATGTAGCTGTTATTGGTGCAGGTAAAATTGAGCTTGCATTCAACTCCCCGGGAGGGTGTTGTGAATGGGAAACTGTTGTGTATACATAATCCCATTAGTCAATATTGTTGTTCAAACCACTTTTTTTTTTTTTTTTTTCTCTCTCTTGTCTCACAACAAAGCTCTCAGGTCTGCGGTGAAGTGTTTTGTGACACATTTTTGAATGGGCCTTTTGCCCTGCTTTCAGTTCTTTAATGCAAGAAGCTTTACCAGGAAACAAAAATCTCTTTCTTCTCTGTCTGTGTTTTTTCAGCTTGGGGCTGTGATGCTCAATATGCAGACAGACACAGGAGTCAGATGATCTAAGATGTGTGATATTATGAAGTTATCCATTTCACATGATTATATCTGTATTGGAGTTTCGGTCTGCATTTCATGTCTGTAGCATCTCAATATGCCTTGATCCTTTTAAAAGACAGATTTTTGTGTGGTTTCACACCCCCCCAAGGCTGTTATAAAGTAAATCTTCTTTGCATTATATTTAGTGGCATCTCTTGAAAGAGGTGATAGTTTGAAAGAAGTATTTCTAAATAAAATAAAGCCTGATCCTGCAAACACTTGCAGATACGTTCAGCCTTACTTTCCCAGGTAGCTTGCTGCCTTTGGCTCATAAAGAGGTTGCCTAACACAGTCAAAATGAGCAGTTTTGTAGTTTCATTTGAGCATGAGCCCCATCAGCTGAGGTTTCCGCAGAAGTGCATCGTTAGTCATGCAGTTAGTACCTTTGTTAAGATTGCTGAAAGTGCGTGAATTTTCACATGATCAGTTCAATTTATTGGTAAAAGTGACATTTTTGCATCTATTAGTCTGGTATATTTTAAAATCTTTGAGAGAATGAGCTTTCAGTGGTCACCTTTGAGATGTTTTTGTAAAGGAATGTGTGCATTTAGTTCTTCTGATACTGAAAGATGCATATTACCTCGGAGAATACTGGATACAAAATCAGAGAAGTCTATGACAAAAAATTAATTTTATCCAAAGTAGTGGCAAAAATGAGATTTTTTTTCAAGGCATTTCATGCTTTTCTCCTTCATATACTTTGTCTTCTAACGAGGCATGATGAGCTACTGTCAACATTTTCACCATCTGGTTTTCTGGTTAAGTTTTTTTGTTGTCCACCTGATGCTGCTTATAGAGCAAAGATTTTTCTGCCTCGAGGTGGCTCGAGGTGATTTGAGGCAATTAAAGGGGTTACTGGCCCCAAAGCAGAGGCTGGCTGAAGCAAATATGCTCATAATTCCAAGATTTTATTTCACAACCCAAAGTATCACTTAAAACTAAAATAGCTGCTGGTTTAAGCTAGCACAAAGGTCTGCTTCTGCTCTCGTATTATCCCATGTTTAGGTTTTTCAGCTTTCAGAAATACATGGCTTTTTTGATTGAATGGAGTGGGAGGGCCAGATCCATTTTATCTGTCTTCAGGGACTCAAACATGTTTTCTTTTGTTTCTACATATGCAAGTGCCTTCAGCATAACTCAGTAATCATATCTGAAAGGTGGCATATGCATGCGCATCACACTCCTGGCTTGGGGAAATAGAAGAGCAAACAACAGACACTGTGAGCCATGGCACAGTGTTTTTAAAGATTTTTAAGTATGTGTTTTCATGACGGTTGGAAGCACTAGCAGCCTTTCTGAATCACGTGATCTCCTCTACATCTTTGTTACTGAGGAAACTATTCCAGTATCACCAGCTTCAAAGTCTTGCAATAGAGGCTTTTTAAGGTTCACGGGCTGTTGGGATGAGGTAGAGATGCTCAGTCTAATCTCCTTGTATTCTGTCTTTTTTGACAAAGTTCCTAACTTTTAAGATCAGAAAGAAGATTTAAAAAGATGTAGCCCTAAAGAGCTACATTCCAGAAGGTAAAAATAAGACTCTTTAAGGATTCATAGAAATTCATGAATTTTTGATACGCTTTAGCTTTGTGTTTGTTTTTTAAACAGGTAATAGAGAATCACAGGGCTCTCATGCCTCCTGCTTTCAGAGAATCAGCAGTGGTCCTGCTGGTCCTGGGAAGATTCAGCTTCTGAGGCAGATGTGGATACAGTGCAGGTGGGCTGGGGCAGCTCGGTCAGCTCGGTACCAAAGCATGTCCCAGGAGCAGGATTGTCTGGAAAACAAGCCAACACACCCTGATGATCAGAAGTGTGGTTCCTGAGTTTAAAGGAGGAATGTAGAGAAATGCAAAGGGAGCCAGACATCCTTCTGGCTGCTTAACTTTGTTCTCGCATCTTCTACCACTCCAGTAGTATTTGTGGTAAGGGTCTGGGTATGTGGACCTCCTTTGTCCTCCCAGAAACCTGTGATACTGAACTCAGTCAGGAGGGACTTCAGACTTTTAAAAAAATTATTATTACTTTTCTTTTTCAGCAAGGCAATTGCCGCCTCTTTCAGAATTGCCTTTCTTCGGTGGATGTGTCCTGGGGGCACCACTGCCTGTCTCAACAAAACCAGCCAGCTGCTCTGGGGTGTGCTGAATCCCTAACAGGCTGTTAACCTGTCGTGGGATGGGGTGTCATCTCCTGCTGGATCGAGATATTCAAATTAGCTTTTTCAAAAATTAGCTGGTTTGCACGAGTACAGGTTTTGTACCAGTGTTTTACAGTCACGCCGGCAGCAGTGCCTGCGAGTAGCTCGTTGCCAATTCTTGCTGAAACTCGTCCCAACAACAGCTGCTTGCTTGGGTTGTGGTGGCTGTGGGGCTGACAGCTGCCCACAGCCCTGGCTTTGGGGTATGAAGCCAGCTGTTCAGCATCTGATTAAAATACCTGGGCTTGGTTGACTTAACAGTTTTTGACAATAACAGATTTACTGACACTGGTAAAAGTACCTTGAAAACCAACGAGTGACACTGCAGAATTGTCACAGCACATAACGTTGGGATGGGGACAGACAGCTGCCCCTTGTACCTGTGAGCCTTATTTTTAAGAATTTCTCTCCAGTTGTTGGTCTAGTCTGTGAATTGAAATAAGATTGTATCTCCTCCCAAATTAAATTAGGCAATTCCATGGCCAGCTTCCCAGCCCCTGAGTTACTGGCTGTAGTAGCTTGGGAGTTTGGTATTACTGAATTTCCTTTCAGTTTCTGATTTTTTTATGTAAGTATTGTCTGTCAAATCATTTGCTTGTGCAGTCAGAGTTTAAAGTGAAAATCTTCAGCAATCAAGATAAATATTTTTAAAATTAAAGGCTTGGTTCTGTGAAAATCTTAATGGGTATTTTGTTACGCTCTAGCGTAGTTCACTGGGCTTCAACTGGGAATTAAAAATAAATGCTGGGAATGAAAGTTGTCCCTGCACAGGACTCTGCAGCCCAGTGAAAGATGCTGCTCCAGCTCTCCAGCAAATTTGACAGGGACAGGGTGGAAGGACTGCAAGAGTAAAGAAGGGTAAGATTTTTTGTCCATCTTTTTCCAGGACAGGAAAAGAAAATAGCTCCTGTTTTACTATAAGTGTTATGGGGAGAGCAAAGCTTTCAGAGCTGGTTGGGAAGAGGAAGCAGCTGTTTCCTTCCTCCTTCTACTTTCCTCTTCACTTCCCTGTCCTCCCCCATTGCTGGGAGGATCTCAAAATTCTGTGGAGATTTGGGCTCAGGACTTGTTTTGGCGTGAGATTTGGATTATGAAACTGGTTGGGGGATACAGCTTCTTGTGATTTTCTTAGGTTTGTGTTAAGTGCAGATTGCTAGGGGCAACATTCCTGAAGCCTGCCCCGGAGAGGCAGGCTGTTGTGGTGTCATCCTTGTGTTGCCCTGGGAAACTGCAACTGCATTGATGTAAAAAGGTGTCTCTTGACTGTTCTTGTTTAAGAATAAGATAGATAATTTGGTGTTCCCTGTTTCAGAGAGTGGGTGCTCTGAGTTGCTCAGAAAATTGCCCTCCTTTAACATGAAGACTTGTGGTTTTGGGGTGTGCACACTGTGTGCAAATGAAATTTGGCAGGTTGCTCAAACGACCATCAGGTTGGTCTCACTCTTCAAATGCTTGTGGCAAATAACTGGAAGAACTAATTTCAAAATGATTCTTCCTAAGAGACATAGGACACCACAGGAAATACACTCCTAGAATCATAGAATGGTCTGGGTTGGAACCCCCATGCCATGGGCAGGGACACCTCTCACTGGACTGGGTAGCTCAGAGCCCCACCCAACCTGACCTTGAACACTTCCAGGGATGGGGCAGCCACACCTTCTCTGTGCAACCAGTTCCAGTGCCTCACCACCCTCACAGGGAAGAATTTCTTCTGAATATCTAATCTAAATCTATAGTCTTTTAGTTTAAATATGTTTTTATTGTTTTTCTTTCAGGATAAATATGTTGTTTTAGTGATGCTTTGTTATAGAATCACACTGTGGCCAGATGGGCAGGAGGAGAGAAACCTTGCCACCTCCAAGTGTTTGGACTACTTTGCAAAATGCTTTGAAATTAATTTTTTTTTTCCTTTTCTGTCCTCCTCTGGCTTGCCTGACAGCAGTGGCAGAATACCTCCTGCTCTTGCTGTGGTTACAGCCCGGAAGCAGCTGCTGAAAGAACTTCTAGAGAATAAAATTGAGGGGTAATAGAGGATAGAGAACAGCACGGCCATGCTTCGTATGTTATCTGTGATGCCTAACAGCTTCTTTAATAGGAGTTATTTCTTCTCTGCTGTCCTTATGTTAGCGGGGCACAATCCTACAAGAACGAAAAATTTGATACAGGAATATTGATGAAATCTGTCATTAATTATCGCCAGAGCAGACTCCGGGAGAATTGGGTTGCATTTTCAGTGGATTTAAATATAACTTTGCTTATGCAATCCTGTTAAACATTGTTGCAGTATGTCACTGAGAAAGCTTATTATATTTGCTATATAAAGATTATGACTTGGGGGGGGATTAAAGTTTTAGCAGCAGTCGCCGTATTTCTTGTGGTCACAACAGCGACCTGTTAAATATGGAACAGAGGGGGGAAGCTGTGGGTAAGCCAGATTTTCTGTCTGGAAACACAACCTTTAAAGCTGTTAAGCCAAACCAGTGGAAACCCTGTGAACTTTTTTTTCAGGAAGCAAAATTCTTCAAAAAGGTGACATGTTTAAACAGCTGAAAACAAGAGTTTTTTCCTGTATGTTAGTCTTCTATGTCATATATCCAGATGAATATATATGCTTGTGTGTATGTAAGAAGAAAAAAAAGTCAAAGTGAGGCATCGGCTTCAAGCAAATTAAAATGCTTAGTTCCCCATGAAATCAGAGATTTTTTGATTTTGCTGAGAACAGTGGCAAAAATTATATAAGAAAAAAAGATGTTGTTTTTTCTTTTCTTTGTAATTGAGTCAAACCCCTGACCCAAATGACTACAGCCCTCATATTTCTGATGGCTGTACCTGTGTGGCATTTTTCAGTCCTTAGAACCATGTCATGTCCCTTTGTCCAGCTCATTTCTGCAGCAAAAGTCTGAGCTTGGTGTAAGAAAGACAGGTCTGCCTTTGCTCACAGCTTTGGTGTGCTGGGGTATGGCCAAGGGGCTGATGAGCAGACACTGCTCTGCAATGTATTTTATTCACACCAAGCAGTGCTTGTTTCAACAGGTCATTTGCTGACCTGAGTTACAGCAATGCCTGCAGATCGATAGCTCTAATTGGACACTAGGCACCTGGTGTATCAGTGATTAAAAATAAGAAACATTATGACTAGTTATTGTATAACTTGCTTGAAAACACTGTATAATAATGGTACATTTGCCATCAGATTAGGTCACAAGGCAGCTTTACTGCAGCTCGGAAAATTAGGATCAAAAATAGTCCTCTGATTAAAACTTGAGCTTTTGAAAGCTCTTCAGAGAAGAAAGATCTGCAAATGCAGATGTATGGGAGAAATTAAGCAATCTGGATATGCATGACTGTTGAATTTAAAGAGAGTAATTGATGTAACCACTGTGCTAACTCATTTCTCACAGGCACCCTGTTTTAACAAAACTAAATGAAATGTCGGAATGATCTGGGAATAAGTTGCCTAAAATGCAGTCCATAGTAGCTCAGTGTATAAATGTAGTAAACTTATGAGTTTCCATGGTCATGCAGTTGTCTGCTTGTACCAATGTCAGCCTGCAATAGCAGTTGTCTTGATTTAGATTTATAAATTTCTCCCACATTTAAAGAAAATATTCATCACATATTTATCACCAGTAAAATAATCTCCTTGAAACATTTGCTTTCTGATATCATCAGGAATTGGTCTCCTCCTCCTTTGCCCTCTCATGCAGCAGCATGATTCCCTCAAACTCAGAGCATCCTGCAAGTCCCTTACATCCTGTCAGGCAATTTTTATACACCAGGAGAAAAAGAATGTTTCAGCTGATAAAGAGAAATTATTAGATTCCAAATCCTGAATGGATTTGGCCACAGGCCTGTTTCAAATCTGTACCTGTTGAGCTTGAAGGAGTCCAGCCTATACCTGTTCCCTCTAACTGTTTTAGGTGCCTGCTGGATGGCTGAGTTGAAAGAGAGACCCGTAGCTGCAGTGGAGGAAGGCTTGGAGTCAGAGAGCAGCTATGAGAGCATCCTCCAGGGGTGCAGGAACAGTTAGTCTGTTCCTGTGATTTGAGGATTGTTTTGGGCTGAACCCACTAAGGACAGCAAATCTTTTCCACCCTCACAAAACCCAATAAAAGCTGATCACTAATCAGTTGTGTGCTTGTTAAGTGGGATCGATTCCCTTAATTGGCCAGCTGCAGGAGACCTTCTGCTGCTGTGATGCAGGGGGTGGTAGATGGCTGAAGCAGCACGGTGCTTTTTGGTCACAGCATAAGCTTATTAGTATAAATGAGGCTGTTTTAAACCAATTTGAAGCCACAGTTTGCAGGAGGTCTATTCAGGGGCTGACCTTTACTTCATTTAATCTCGTTTTGATGTCAGGATGTTCTGTAGGTCTCTGAAGGTTAAGTTGTCGACAAGGGCAGTTTCTCTGCACATGAAGCCTTCAGTTGTGGGCTATTCTGCATGTAAGCCTTATCACTACTTATCACCAGAGTGTGATAAGTCTTGATGGTGTTCACTTTTTAAAATTTTGTAGCCATTTTAGACAAAATTCAATATTGTGTTGGTTGGCATGGTCTTGATTTATGGTATTGATAAAGGATTATGATCACAGGGAATCCAGTTGCTGCCTGCTCCCTCTGCAGCCACTCCATGGGCCTGTACACCTACAAGGGTCTCAGTCTTGGGGATAAGCAAGGAGCGGAAAATTATGGGAGAGCATAAAATCAACTAATGAACACAAAAAAGCAGTGTCCAGTATGATGTACCCCAAGCTTAAACACCAAAGTCAGAGGTTAGCAAAAGCTTTGTGCCTATTCAGAAAATTGCTGCGGGCTCAGCTGGAAAGCAACAGCAATGCTTCTGGCAATGAGCACAGTCCAGGTTAGCTGGGGCAGTCAAATTCCCTTGCCTGTTTATCAGTGTTCCCAGGCTGAAAGGCTGATAGAAAGTGCTTCCTGATCAGCATGATAAATGGAATTTTACATGATAATTATGTTTACAGGAGGACAGATGTACTAATAACAGCTTCCCTAAAGACTTCAAATGAGCTATAAAAGAATCAAATCTCTGCTGAAAATGCTGGCAGCAGTAGTATTAATTGTGTAAGTTACAGCTGATAATTGTCTTGTTTCATTTGAATGAGGCAGTCAGCTATTAATGGCTTGCGCTCTGTAGTACCAAAACACCTAAAAAATCCAATGCGCAGGCTGGAAGGTGTAAAGACCTTCCCCAGATCTTTGTTCGCGAAGACTGGCCATTACTACCAAAACAGCAGACTCTGCAAAATTTGTCAGTCTGGATAATACAGTTATATATTAGCAATGCATCCTAGTGGACATACTCTACTGGCTAGGGAAGGAAAGAAGTGTTACAGTTAATTTCTAATGCTGTTTCATCTTTTCTTTCAAAATACTTGCTTATGTGCCTTCAGGAAGAGAACTGATTTTTCTTATCTACAAATTGTTTGATGTAAGACAATGCCTGCAGTAAAAATACAAGCTCTCTCTGTGGTTATTGAGGATTGAAAAGGAGAATGACTAATGAGCTGTCTTGTTCCACTTATCTCTTCCATAGTGGTGATAATGAATGAAAGTCTTACCCTTGTTTTTATGTATATGAAAGATTCTACTCTTGTGCAGATCTGTTACAGAGCATGCATAAGTGTGCAAATGCATAGAGATATACATTTGTATAATGGAGACATGACCTGAGAATCTGTTAGAAGTTATCAGGCCTAATTTTTAAAATAGCAGTAAAATGAATTTCAAATCAGTTATCATACTATGTATTGTACCGCGTTTACAGTTAAATAAAGATCTTGTAGGTAACTAACCAAATTCAAAACCCTGCTGGTGCAAATTGAATTACTTTTTGTGACATCCTAATTCATTTGCATTCCCAAAGCGTGTTTCATTTCATCTGCAGAAAGTTGAGCTGCGGATAATATCCCAGAGGAGCACGGTTGTATCAGTCCTAACCTACATCCATGCTCTGGTTGATTAATCTGTAAATCCTTCAAAATTTCTCTCCCCTGCTATTACATCAAAGCATCCCCGAGTAAAAACATGTGAGCAGAATCCTGAAATGTGTTCCCTTAGCATGAGAAGGACTCTTTGTGTCTTTCATTAGGCAATACTTTGGGATTTTTTTATGGAGAAACAGGGGCTTGACTTTCTAAAGAGTGTAAGATGTGTTCCTTGGTTAGCAAAAGAGAGCTGATGGTCTGGAAAAACTGCCTGGAGATGCTTTGTAAAAATTGTCCTTGGTTCCTTGTGACCTTTCATCAACTTAATTCATTGCTAATGAGCTGCAAATTCATTGCAATTCATTGCAGAGCTTTAAAATTGCCACTGAGTCAGATGACAAAGTGTCTTGTTTTATGTTATCAAGAAAAATCCTCCGACTGAGGGAGGACCAGGCACTAAACACAACTCTGAAAAACAGTCGTGGGCTCTTTGTCTCCAAAGGCTGCCAGTGGAAGTGCAGAGACTTTGAGGAGAGAAAGGAAGGGGGAGAGCAGAAAAAACAGAAGAATCTTTAATCTGCATGGATTCTGTCCTTATGCCTGTTCACCCTAGGGAAATGATAATGTGACTGATTTGTTCCACATAGATAGGCAAAGCCTTAAATATCAAATATATCCATTTCCTGCATTGGCTTAGTGTTTTTTCTTTCTAATGCTGTCTAAAGAGTGCATGTATATAAAGAAATAAAACGCCATCAAGGAAAAAAACAAGAGTCTCAGGTAAAGAAGAGCTAAGTAATTTTTTGCATCTACAGTCATCTACAGGTATTTGCCATCCAAAGGTGTGCCTAAGGTTCGACTTAACATGACCGCAGTTGCAACACTACTCCTGTCAGACCCTGGAAATCATTCAGACTAGGGGTGCCACCCCTCACCTTTGAAAGAACCGACCACCACATCAGCTCATCAGGTTCCTGTGCCAAGTGTATTTCAGGTTTGGTGCCGTGATTTGCTCCTGTGCTTCCCAGACATTTGGTAGGTCGGGCAGCTAGCTTTGACTGCTGGGACGATTTGAGAATGTTGAATAATACCTTACACTTTTCTAAATGCTTTTTTAGTAAAGCTTTTGACAATCCCTATTGACAAGGGAGGTATCCATCATCAAATGGAGGATTATGGAAGGCATCCCTGTCTCTGCTGAGGCTCGGAAGCAGAGGAGGGAGATGCACTGTCAAACTGCCTCTCCTGTGACTTTACTGGCATTTTTAGACTTTTCCCCCCCACCTCCTATGTATATAGGCACATGAAGTAATGTACAGGTTATATAAACTCCTCATAGGCAGCTTAACATTTGTGTTGGTTATTTGTGATGGAAAGAGCTGGGTAACTCAGAACTCCCAGACTCCACTTAAGGTCAGGGTGTGAACCCATTATCATTTAGTCATATCTACCAGGAGATGAGTTGCAACAATAATTAGTTATTAATTATTTTGCTTTAATCGTTGCTTTATCTAATTGTTTGCTTATATGCACTATAGATTAGATCAGGTTGAGGGCTCAATAGTCATTTGAAGAGGATCAGTGCAAACATTACTAGTAGGTCAGCCAACCTCTTCCCTTATTCACTGCGTAATATGAATGCAACATATCTTTTGGGTGTGCTGGGGAGAGACTGAACATCTGAGGAGTCATCACTGGAGTTATTTGATACAGCAGTCAGTTTACTTTAGGAGGGCTCCTTGCTCTTGCATCTGCCTGAGCTTCTACCTCTGTGTTTTCTGGCACGGCATGGCTGTATGTAGAGATGGAGAACACAGCACTGATATGGGTGAACCAAGGCAGGGGAACTCAGCAGGCACAGAAAAGTGAAATTTGGGTCTTGTGCTGCCTTCTAATAATGCATATCTTGAAGCAGTCTCCGAAATTGCACTTTGTTGGCCAGATTTGTCACTTTGAGATGCTTTTTATTGCTCTGATAATATAAAGTATCAGTAGACTCAGTCTAGCAGAATGCTTTCCTCACTTTTGGTGTGTTAATGAACCTGCTTTTAGAATAAAATAAAATAAAATAAAATAAAATAAAATAAAATAAAATAAAATAAAATAAAATAAAATAAAATATTGCAGTGGGAAGGGACCTTCAAGAATATCCAGTCCAAAAGTCTGTCCACTTCAGAGCTGACCAAAAGTTAGAATATCTTGTTAAGGGCATTGTCCAAATTTCTTGATGGTTTTTGTGGGGTTTTTTCCCCCCAACTTATTGGAAGCTGATATCTCATTACAAGGTGTTTGCTGGCCAGCAAACTAGTTGGCACCCAGAAAAATTCAGTTCTCTAATAATTACATAATTTACTAAGCAGGAAATTGCTCAGATTACCAGAATAAATATTAATTTCTGTACATCAGATAACCCAGCTCTATGACAGTAGATGGGGAATATAAGAATATAAAAGGCCATAAGTTTGGGAACCTATCAAGTTTGCACATCAGTCTGTTTCTGGGGTGGCAGAGCAGCACATGTTCCGTGTGTGAGTGGGGATGGTGCCCTTGGAAGAGGCTGCTTTCAGCAGGGAGTAGGGGGATGCTTTCTGAGCCTTGGACTTCTGCCGATTGCCATCTATGCTCTTGGGGGCGTATATATCCTGGGAAAGGCAGTTCTCCAGCCTGCAGATGTAGGCTGTATTTGCCAAGTCAATGAAAATTTCATTGTGGTGACTGTGTCACTACTACTCTGTTGCGAAAACAGGTGGGGAGGCTTCTTGGCCAGCTTCTCTAAATATTGGACACTACTACGCCCACCGTACCTTAACAGTGGGAAAATACAGCAAGACAACCAAAAGTTACCAGTATTATGAGGATTCCCATAATACTTGCTTACTGGGAGCTGGGCTAAGTGAGGATTCCTTGTGGAAATCCAGTCTTTTAAATGTCACCCTTTAAACCATGATTAACTTTTGTATGGGTACTTGTGATAAGCTGAACCATTGTGTTTGGTCTGTAACTGGTCTTTTGCCCTGCAGGACTAAATATTTGCAATGGAGCAAACTGGTTTCTGAAAACATTTAACTTTTTAATAGAGATCTGTACCAGGGAAGAGCAACCTCAGGCTGGGAATGTGCAAATTACCATATACTGTGTTGAGGAAGGGACATCAATAGAGAGAGAAGAAAATTATCTAACCTTCTGCTACCATCTATAAATGCAGTACAAAGTATCAGGAAGATGCCATGCCCAGTCACAGTGGCAGGGATGGAGGGAAAGAGGAGGTGGTTTGCTTTTCCCAGAGCAATTATGCTGGGTGGCTTCAGGATCTGTCCCTAGTGAGAAGAGCAGTGAAGAACTGAGCTCTCCCCCTTCAAGCCCCAGGTTCTCAAGCTCACAGGTAGGCTGAAGCAGTTCTGCTGGACAGTAAGGATCTGCTATTACCCTAATAATGGATCTCGTGGTACTGCCTTTGAACTGTGTCTCCAGTGTTACAAATAAATTTTTTAGTAAAGCATAAGCAAATGTAATATTTTAAGTAAATATATATTTTTGTACTCAAATGTCTTTGGCATTAAAACTGACTGTGCACGAATTAACAGACATGAAGGCATTAATTCCTGTGGATGTAATAATATTTAAAATTATGACACTGGACTGTCTCGCTTTATCACAGATATTGGAAAGTTAAGATATCTAAGCTGTCCAGTATGATAGCTGATCTCTGAATGCTATGAATTTACTTGTTGGTCTTTAGCAATGCAGGCTAAGGAAAGCAGGGTATGTAATGACTCTTGGGTATGTAATGAGATGCTGGGTAAAATGCCTGATCCCAAGGGAATTTCTAGGAAATGTAGCCAGAACTAAATGCAAAGTATGCACCAGTAAACACTCAGATTGCCACCACCTGTGCAGCATTCATATCTCATGCATGAAATGCCCTATGCTAGCTTTCTGCTGTTTGCTTTGGTCTTTATGCCCTACTCATATAGGGGACTTTTCTTTCTTCATCAGAATCACTCTATCCACACACTTCACAGTGTCTAGGGTACATTTATTTAGCAGTCGGATTAAGTGTCTGTTCAGATCTCTACTAAGAATGTTAAGATACAGGATTGCAGAATATGTTTTCCCAGATAGCACGTGTGCATCTGGAATAAGCCAGGGAGATGAGGCTGGGCTTGTTATTATGGTACACCACAAATGAAATAAAGGAAATCAAACAGGATAAGGCAGCAGTTTTAATTGCATGGTTATGTATGCAGGCTAGAATTGAAGCATTTTTTCAGGTGATTTAGTAGTGCATGTATGTGTTTCCATGTATTATGGTATCTACTGCATATAGCCATGACTTGCAAGCAAGCTTCTTAGTAAATTCCAGAACTTTGGCAGTTCTGAAATACCACATTTTGTGGTTTGATTCTTTAAAGACTTGCACTCTTTCAGTGTGGCTTCCTCAAGTGCTTGGTGTAAACATTGATTCTTCATTTCCTTAGATTATGATGTTTAAGGAGAAACATTGCTTGTGGACAGAACTCAATATTCAGTGTTTTGCAATGCACAGAGTTTGTCAGGCAGTAATGATACCCGAAGAATCTGTTAGATTAATGTTGGTGGGTCAAAGGCTGTTATGGTGTGGGTTTTACTGTAGAAAATAGACATAAAAATGGACAAATTGTATGTTCTTTACAGTGCTATTGTATCTGCTTTGGCAGGTATTCTTGTTTTCATAAGGTCAGATGATTAATCTTGTTGTTTGCTTCTTTCCTAGCTTTGAGTGTGTCTAATTAAGCTGGTGCCCACTAATGTCTTACCATGATAATATGTGTCAGGTTATGAGGTAATGGTTGTTCTGAAAAATATAGCTATGGCAGTGTTCAGGCATACCCAAAACAAATCACTGCACAGAAGCCTTCTGAAAGCTATCATATTGCTGCAGAGTCAGTAAAGGGAAGACAGTGAATCTGTAAATCATAGGCTAAAGATAACAGAGAATGTAGATTCTAGGCACTTCAGGATCTGTGTGAGCTCTATCTTTAAATGAGTCTTACTGAATTGCAGCTGTAGCTACTCATTATGGCTTGGGTAGGGCCAGTAGTAGGAGGATTGGATGCAGAGGCAGCTGCCTGCAGAGGGGAGATAAAATCATAGAATCATGTAGGTTGGGAAAGACCTTTAACTTCATTGTGCCCAATTGTTAACCCAGCACTACCAAGTCCACCACTGAACCATGATGGTAGGTTTCAAACAAGATCTGTCTTCGGTGAATTGGGAATGCAGCTGGGGAAGGTGAAAATTAGATGTCCCCCAGAGTCAACAGCGTGATGATAGCTCTTCCATTCTCTCTAGGCTAAACCATGTTTTTTCCCTTCACTGGAGATTTCATATCAGTGCCTAATTTTGAATCAATTTCTTCCCAGAATCTTTTCTTCTAGAAAGACTACTACTTAATATATCAAGGTGAATTGTGCAAGATGCTGAAAAAACCCAAAAGTCCAAAAATCCAGTTTTACCATGCCTTCTTTTTTTCTGCACACCTGCATATACACATTCACACTATACAAATGCTTTGTCAGTGAACATCTTGCTTCTCAGCAGTTCTAGTTTAAGTGCCTTGTCTCTTTGCAATGCTGGTACTCCTGATTTTATATCTGATCTAACCAGACCCAGGTGATCTCTCTGGGGCATTGGGACAGAGCTGTGCTAGAATTTTGTGTGCTATTTGAAGGATCACATGTGCAAAGCTACACAATAATTTGTCAGCAGAGCATTATGTTGCATTGGCACACCATGAAAGGCCAGCAGGATACCTCAGTATTGTCATGTTTATTTTTCTTCATTGCTACTTACCTCTTTCTTCATTCTTATTTAATTCTTACTTACATCCTACCTTTGGGATGACAATGAGACATTACATGAGGTCAGCAGGCAGCAATTTGCTGTGTATTTCAAAGCTTGGGTATTGTGGGAAGATGAAGCTTGGAGAATGAGTTGGATGGCAATACAGATGGAATACTGAGTGCAAAAGAGACCCCCGGTTTAGGAGGAGTATGTAACATGGAGCCATGTCTGTGCCATTGCTCTCCCTTCATCTCCTTGTTTTCTGTCCATCTTTCTACTTACCTACAAAAGCTGGTGGAGACTGAGGAGACATTTGGCAAGGCATTGTTCTCCTAGTTATCACTAGATTTGATGGTCTCTCTCCTTGTAATACATCTCCCAAGAGAGCAGGTTGTTGAGGGTCCTGCTAGTTCAGGAATTCTGCATTGGAGACTTTGCTTCACAGTCCACTCTAGAAGGCTGTGGTCTTGAGCCATATTGGCATCCTGTCTGCACATAGGTGACAGCTAAATGGAGGGCTTTTGGTATGTTCTCCGTGTATTTGGGTTGGGCCGCTGAATTAACAAAATAACCCATTTTCAGTGTGTGCCACATGCTTTCAACTCCCATTGTGGGCAGCCTTGACAATATGCTGCGCAGTGTGGAAGTTCTAAATGGAGTTTGATGTTCTTTGCAGAGAATTGCTCTGCTGTATAATTGTGATAGCACACAATTAGAAGCTGCTTTATATCAGCTTGGGTAGCTCCTGGAAACTGCTTCCCTTAATAATTTTCGGTAGTCTCAGGGTTTGTTTTTCCTGTGTTTGTCTTCCCGTAATATGGGCAAAAGATAGGAAGAAAATGAGCTGGGACTTAAGAATCCCAGTACAAACTTCAGAGGGAGGGCGAGAGGTTACTCATTAGTGGATCTTTCATCTGGGTTCATGCTGGGTCATGAAGTCAGGGGTCAGGAAGTGAATGGGGATTCGTTCACAGCTGATGTCTTGTATAATATTTCAGAAGAGTGTATTAATTGTCACAGCTTAGACTGGGAGTCTGGGCAGAGGCATTCAGCTCCTCAGGAGTTGGAGAGCAGTGGCATTTAGGTTTCCCCGGGGTGATGCCCTGCGGGTATGGCCTGCATCTGGCAGCTCTGCTGATACCTGCTTCCTTGGCCTGGGGAGAGCAGCAGATGCACTTGTGTTCACACCCAAATCCAGCTCCAACAGAGTTAGGGAAAAGAATGGTAGAAGTACCTTATTCAAAACTCAGAGTAGCCTCAAAGATATATTTGTAGCCACAATATTGTAATATAATATATATATATATATTTAGGGTAGGTGGGTTTTTTTTTTCATTTTAGCATGTAGAAGCCTAATCTTAGATCTCATTTAATACTCTCCTTGTTTTCTTTTTACTGTTCAAGCCATTTTGGTGCTGGAGGGAACAATATGAAGCCCAATATAAGAAAAGCCCTGGGGTTGCTATACCTATCTATAGAAGTAGGATCAGAGTCATGCTTTGCCTGGTTTGACCTATGGGAGCTTCAAAACAAGCTCAACAGAGCTTGTGTTTTTTGGTAGCTCCCCAGGGAGTGCTTGCAGAGGACTAGGCTGGCTTTTGAGCAAGACCTCCTCTATGAGTGTGAAGCTGGCACCTTTCAGAAGGCGGATGGATGGCAGAGGGAAACGCTTCAACACACACCTGTAGGCAGTCCCTGAGTTATCCTTACAGGTATTCTGATCTCGTTCCCACTCACTGCAAGTTTTGTGATTACTTCCTTTGCACTCCCCTTGCGTACCCATTTAGGGTAGTATATGGTTCTTGTTCATTTTCCCTGGCCACTGGAAGGGAGGATGTGACCCAATGGGTATGTGAACAGACTGCCAACACTCTTCAGCTGTTTCGTCCCCCAAGTTCTCCCATCAACGTTAATGCAGCCAGCAGGTGTTCAGATGATGTGTCCCATCGTTACTGCATCTCTGAAGGAATGCCTTTGTCCCAGATGAAGTGAAGAAGCTTGACCTGAGGGGACGTATTTGTTCTGGGAGCCAGCAGCACCCACACTACTGGCTTCAACTGTTGTAGGTTTGTAATCTTCGTAGAAGCAGGGGAGAAAACACATCCTCAACTTAAGGTGTATTTAAAATGCTGCTATTTCTTCCTGATTTTGTGGCCGTGCTAGAAAGTCATTACACATGGATTTATTTTTCTTTATCTCTTGGATTATCATTGGCTTCCTTCCTTCCTGGATGAATTTATCCAGTGTTCTGATTGCAGCTCCTTTTTTTTTTTTATCACCTCCTGTCTATGTGGCTTAAGATTTTGTATGTTTAACATAACTGAGCTGAGTATTTTGCAGTAGTTGACAGTGAAGATAATTTTCCACTGATTGATGGAGTGGTTGCGGTGAATATTTTTTCAGTTTACTTGCTTTGGCTATTTGCTCTTTTGGTTGCAGACCTGCTTTTTTTAATTTGTCCTTGTAATTATTTTCTCCTTTTTTTGCCCTGGTATTTTATTTCAGTTTTGCAACTGAGCCACGTATTAATCTGACTTTGGAGAAGGGAAATGAAGACCACACTTTAGCTTTTGAGAAACTTCCACAGAGATTCAGACAGCTGGTCAAAGATAAATCCAATATGCAAACAGGGTCATGGATATCTTAATTAAAAGGCCACGATTCTCTTTTGATACAAAAGCACAAGGTCAGCACCCACAGAGTGTGCCATTTAAAATACCGGGGCATCAAATATTTCTTCAGTTTCTTTCTTTGGACTGGACTTGGAATTTGATGGTAAGGTAGTAGTTATTTCTGGGCTCATGCACAGCCAACAACATCAAGGAAAGAGACAAAAATATTTTAGATAGGTTTTTAAGGGAAAGTGATATTACATGGTTTTTAAACAAAAAAAAGGTCTGTGACCTTCTCTGGGACCATCATTGTCCTACAGGGGCTGATCATTAGAATGAGCAAGTCATCATCTTTCCAGTGATGAACTGCTTTTTTCTGTGTGCATGAGGCTTCGGGGAGAGAGGAGTGAGTTTGATATGCCTGGAATGTGGTGATCAAACTAGGAAAAAATTTTTAAGGCTTTCCGTGAACTAGGAAAAATTAATATTTTTATTGAAACATCTTTAATTCGGTTGTTAAGAGCAATTGTATTTCAGTGTGCTAACTGGCTGACACTCACACAAGTTTTAAAGCATTTTATGTTGAAATTACATCTGCTGAAAGACTTAACCCAAAGCCTGAATCCTGCATGAGTCACACAGTGCTATTTTGAATAGTTCTGCACATATTCTTCCTCAACAATAGGAGGATTTTCCCCTAGTTATTACTGAAATAGGAAATTTTTCAATATAAAATAGGTGTTAACAGAGATTTACATTAGAATGATGTTGATTTGTAATATAAAATAGTTTGGGTTATTTTAGTGCAAGTGTCTACATATACCAGCTGCTATGGCATGTTAATCAATTTTTGAAAAGTAACTCTTTTAGAAGTTGTATAGACAAACCCTGGGTGCTTGCCTGAAGAAAGAAAGATGTTTAATTTAAATATTAGACACCAGTTGAGATGATTAATTCTTAATGAAGTCAATGAAAAAATTATTTTCCTTGTATTCCCTGGAAGACCCTTTCAAAAGCTTTGCTTTCCAAAGCTTTCCAAACTTTTCTTTTTTCCCCTGTGCGTGTGGCACAGGATGTGACTTGGTTCACAGCAGGTAGCTTCATTAGTTGGCATTTCTGGTATAATATCCAGCTGTGGAAAGCTTATAAAATATTGGTATTTAGGTCATCTTAATTAGGCCTTGAAATAAAGATTTAAGATAAACTGGAATAATTGCACATACTTCACTGCGGCTGAGCTTCTTCAGTGAAAAGAGGGAGTGATTCCCAGACAGTATGAATTGATTTCAACAGAGTTTCTTCAAATCCGCCTCTTTGGTGCTTCTTTGATGGTGCAGGGAGTTGAACTGATTAAAACTAATAATTCTGGGGTGAGGTGAAAAATGTGGCAGTTTTTAGCTATGTTAGGTGCTGGGCTGGATATCCTTGGTCTCACTATGCCAGTCCAGGGAGAGGATTTGGCTGCGGCAGTCCCCATTTATATCACTGCAGGGTTCTGTGTGACCCATCCTTCTTCACTGATTTGTGGGGGATTATCTGCTTGCTTGCTTCCTTCCTTCCTGGATGAATTTATTCAGAGTTATGCTTATGTTATGCACTAGTTGAGAGGGAGCTCAGGTGTCAGTGCTCCTGTCCCAAGCTTGGGATGAACAAAGAACTTCCCCCACCATCCTTTATGCAGACTCACTTGCCATGTTAGATACCCAAAATACTGCAAAATCACCACCAGTGAAAATCAGTGTGAGGTCTTTCGTGCCCAGAGGGGTGGCAGTGATTTCCTTCCGGCCTGGGTTGCATTTGAGGTTAACAAGAAAATCAGGAGGCAGCATCCCTGGTGCTGGATTTGAGAAGTTAAGACCAGCAAAGGAAGCCAGAGGAATTTTAACAGTCAGAAGTCAACTGGATGACCACCTGATGAAATACAGTTGTGTGTGTTTCTGCCAACCAGCACATCTGCCTTAACAACAGGCGCCAGTGTAGGGTCTTCAAACCCATGTCTGCCAAGTCATCGGCAATGAAATGGAGGATGGGGCATAATTTTGGGCAAGGAGAGGCTTGGAAGAGGGTTATAGTGGCGGCTGGAATATGCATCTGGTGTTGTACAAGCGCCTGGCATCTCACAGGCATCTAGAGGAAATACAGTGTGACTAATTTGATAAATTTAATAGGAAGAAGGTGGCAAGGTTGTACTGTTGTTTATCTCTCTTTGACTATCAACATGCCAAGTACGCTTTTGGCACTGTAACACCACAAGATGGGAGGGTGCCATTATTTAAGTGTGTTATTAAGCTAATGACGTATAAAGAGGTATTAAAAAGCCGACAGCTATCATCTGCTGCATCAGTACTGCTGGTAGCTGAAACTTCCAACTTTTGCTTATGGATCAGTGAAACTGAAAATGGAGTGGGAGCTACTCCTGCTCTGAATCGCTCCCTGTAAGAGCATTCCTGTGTCCTCTCTGACTGTGGATGGAGCCAAGGGAGCACCCATAGATGCAGGTGACAAATGTTTAGTCTCCTCTTGCTTGTCTATGCCAGCACATTCTGAAACACAGATTTTATATTTCCTTAGCATTTTGAAGGTGTATCCTATCTTGCACCAGGTCTTCTAAAATCCTAGTTTAGACAAAGCTTGAGGGGATTTAGGTTTGCATATTTTCCTAAGAGGATAAAGCTTCACACTTAGTTGATCTATAAATTGTTTGAGATTTTTTTTTATGATTTTCTAAGTACACAAAAAGCCACATACATATTCAAATTGTCCTGAAATCTGTTGTCTGGGGGTTAGTGATAGAAATCTATTGAATTATATTTGAATTAATAGCAAACTGAATCACTGAACCTCAGTAAGATATTTTGAACTGAAAAACATTTTGGTAATCAGATTTGCAGCACGACTGCAGGAACAGTTGTAGCAGCACAACTGAAGGGGCAGGGGAATTGCAAGAAGGATTAGAAACTGCTTACACTGGCATCAGAGAAAACAAATTATTGTGAAAATACAGCCCAGGAATAAATTAATGAGCATGCTTCCAAGCATAGGAGTGCTCATAATGCTCTGGAAACCTCTTTGCTTGCAGATCAAGGGAGTAAGGCAGCTTAGTGGGAATTGGGCAAAAAATAATAGTAGTGTACAAATACTTTTATCATTTAAGTTCATACTCATTAAATCACTAGTGTGGTGCTGTATGCCTCAGCAGTGGCCCCAGGGAGTGATGGGTGCTGGCATTCCTCCTGCCAGCCAGGTGCTGGGGCACGGTGCCCTGGCACTGCTGGCTGTTGCAGCTGTTTAACACCCATCGACAGCGGAGTAGTTTTCATGATTGCCAGCTTAATTTTTCTTCAGGCGTCTGCAGGTGGGCTGTATCTTACACATGCATTTTTGGTATTTACAGTGTTGTTTGGAGGGCTGGGTGCAGTTCCTTGTTTTGTGCTCCTGTCAGGGTGTTTAAAGGTTGTGGAGCAGCAATTCCTACTAAAATCAAGCCTGTACTGGGGCTTCTTCCCTGCCTGCTAGAACAGTTGGAAAAACTTGTAATGCTAAGATTTTCATACTTCATTTCACTGAAGGTGGAGGAAGGATCTGACTCAGCCATAGGAAAATGGTTTAAAACAGAACTAAACTCACCTGTGCTGCTCACAGGGATGGCCAGAGCTTCTTTCTAAACTGCTGGTTTGTACTCAGTGCTGGCAGCACTGTTGTCTTCCATCTCTCTGCAGGCACTCCTCACAGGAGTGATGAGCTTAACATCACTGTGGCATTTATCTCGTAAAATGGGCAAGGGGCAAAGAGAAGTGGGGCAGCGTGAACAACAGGCAATCTCCGTAGATCTACATCTGCAATATTTTATCAAAGCACTGTATTTGTAGCATTGCAAGCTGTACCACAGCACATGTGGAAATGGTGTTAGGTGGGTGTTAAACCCTTGACAGAAGGGAGAAGGAGGTGAGGAGGAGCTATTGTGAAGTTTCAACTTCTATCTTGCTGTAGAAGCTTGTATGGAGTACGTTTGCTTCTGGTTAGAATCAAATAGATTAAGATAAGCAGAAGGGAACAAAATTTATTAATATCCAGAGGTATGGCTTGGCTAGTGAAGGCTAGTTTGTGATCTTTCCTTAATCTCTCTGAGACTCTCTGAGGACTTTCTCGTGCTCTCTAATCAGTGGTGATGTTTTGTGTTCTGTTTCCTCTGCAGACGTCGGCTGATCTCCCAGCGATCTTCTCTGGAGACTCTGGAGGACATCGAGGAAAATGCCCCACTGAGGAGGTAATTTTATTTACTCTCTCTCTCTGGCTTCTTGTCTGTAAAGCATATGCATGGACAGACTTGCTGTCCCCTCCCCCTGTTGAAAAGTAGCTGGGTCTTCACATTAAGACGTTCTTCGTAGTGAGTAAAAGTGTTGAAACCTCTCAAGCCCTGCGAGGTTGCAGATGATATGAATTACACATTCCCTGGCTTTAGGTCATTAACAAAAAGTCAGTATTTAAGTGAAATGTCAGGAATTAAAATGTCAGATCTGATGAATAGAAAAGTGTAGTTGTTACCAATATGAATGCCTAGTCCCTAACGTATGTGGTACGTTTAAAAAGTAAGTACAGATGGTTAATTATAGGGAGGTTTTTGAAGGCTGGTATTTTTAGTATTTTTATTTTTTATGGATTTTTATTGTTTGTTCTCTCAGCACATGCAATCCTATTTTGGTTACCAGTATTAATGTCTGCATGTTGCCTGGTAGGTTTGTGACTGCTACCCCCCTAATAAATCTACCCTCATCCTTATTATATCAGCAGCTTCAGTGCGGTTTTGTTTCTGCATCTGGGAGACCACAGCTTACTTCTCTGGGGACCACAGTAATTAGTCAGTAGGCAATCCTCTAGGGTAATGGAAAATGGAGCAACTGCTTAACAGTTCAGAAACTGGCTGGTCAGTAATCTGACCAATGCATGGAATGCTTCCAGGTCAGCTGTTCAGCAAGACAGCAGCCTAAGTTTGACTGTCTCTTTATCTCAGGACCTGTAATTCAGCTGGTTTAAATAGGTGTTTAGCCTATAGTCTTGTTTATCCACATGCAGATTGGCTGTCTCTCCCTACCTCGAAGCAAAGACTTAATAGCAGAGGCTGTACCAATTGGCCTACTACCAAGGCTTGATTATTTTTTACAAAGCTTACTGTTGCATGCTTACTAGCATGTTATGAAGTGTTCTCGTAAGTAATTCAAACATGTATAATTGGCAAAAGATAGAAACAAAGTATGGTTTGCCAGGCAGTATTTTTACTTGCTAATTTGCAGAATTGGTGGTAGAATCTTTTTCTTGCTGGTATTTTCCTGTGAAGAAACTGACAAGACTAATTGCAATCAGAGGGTGAGGGAATCTCAAGGATTTTACTAACAGGAGGAAAGCAGAAAAGCCAAAGCGATGTGGTCCTCCCTCTTGGGGTATACCCATACATCGTGGTGGTGTTTGGGTACAGCAACAAGGACTGGCAGTTCCTGGTGGCTTGGGACCAGTGGTCTGTGGTTTCAGTCCAACAAAAGGACCTTTCGGGCTTGAGAAGCTGCTGAACTCTGCCTATGCAGAGGAGAGGATGGAAAAATAGTTTGGGAAAGCTTAACGCGGAGGGACTGTACTCATCCCATACTCTGTGCTGGCAGAGGATGCTTGTCCCTGAGCTCCCATGGAGGACGAAGCAACCTCGGTCGAGCAGCCCTGGCTGTGCAGGGAGCACAGGAGTTGCATTATCTGCAGTGCCTGCGCGTTGTGCCCGTGCCTTGCAACAAAACAACACTGAGATGAAACAGAGAAAGCTTTCACATGCGCTGTGGTTTCAGCTGATTAGAAAGAGGCAAGGGGGGAGGGAGGGAGGAAAGGATATTGCTGTTTGTCTCCTCTCTCCTCCCTCTGGCAATTTCTTTCTGTAACTGCAATTTATAAAGTGCATTCAGATGTAAAATAGATTTAAGGCTTAATGTTTTGAAGCGTGATTATTTTTTTCCGAGATAATTTATTTTCAGTTGTTTTGCATACTATCAGGGACATGAAAAGTAATATTTAGAATTAAAAGCAAGTAGGAATTATTCTTGACAATGGGAGATTTTAAACCTTTCTAAAATTAAAACAAGAAAGAACTTTCCTTAATGGCTCCTTTATCAATAGCTGAGGATGTTACAAAAGTGTGGGTGTTGATGCAAGTGGAAAAATTGTGTATTTACCAGGTTTTGGCTTAGTTTAATTTTTTTCCCTCTGAAAGCTTGAGCTAAGCTGTCACGGCAGATTACAGGAAGTTTTACTTTGCTGAGATTTTTTTATAATTTTTTTTTTTTTTATGAAGGGAGGGGGACGGTGGCTTTTCTTATTATTATTTTAAATATTTTGTTTGAGCTGTCATGTTTCCAGACTTATTGTCTTTATTGTTCTTGCTGATTCCTAACACAGGGTGACTTGAATCATTTGTCTCGTCTTTCCTTCCTGCTTTTGTGCAGACTTCTTGGCTGCACAGCAGGGAACTGAGTACTTGTACTTTTTTCTTTCTCTCCCACCCCCTCCACCCCCCGCAACTGATTTATTTTTCAGATGTCGGACACTCTCAGGATCACCCAGACCAAAGAACTTTAAGAAGGTTCATTTTATCAAGAACATGCGGCAACACGATACCAGAAATGGCAGGTACTGTGCATGCAAAGGCTGCTTCTGCAAGGCCATCCGTGGGGCACGAGGGAAGGGGCGGGATCAGCATCCCTGTGTGAGAGCACAGCGTGCCATTGCCACTCACCACATACATACTGATGGCCTCTAACACAGCCTGTGAAGGTGCAGGCTGCAGTGCACACTCCTTCCTCGAGGGAAGTGCATACCAATGGAAGTGCTATAGCCTGTAGATCTTAAGACCTGTGTCTCCTTAACGCAAATAACCTGCATAAAAGGAAAATCGGTGGTGCTCTTGGAGTAAACTAGGCATAGTCTGGTTGCGTTTCTTTGAGGGTGTTGTCACATTCTAAGTGTGAGAGTTGGCACACAGACGAACCAGCCTGGACCAGGCTTAGCAATGGTTCAATGCTACTTCAGCTGCATCTGTTAGTGGATACAAAGTGCCGGTTGGTAAATGCACAACCAGGGATGCTCATGGCAAGGTGAGGCGTGGGATCCTGGTTTTCATGGCCGGTATAGGCAGAGAGGCTTCCAGATAATGTGTGAGGTGTGCAGCTGTGGCTGCAGCACACCCCAAGCTGGGACATGGACTGCCCAGGTTACAGCCACAGGCACGAGTGGGACCTGTACAGCAGGGATTGGCTGGGACTTCACTTACTGCAAAGGCATGGTGTTCCCATCAGCAAAATGGATTCTTTATTGCAGTATCATCCAGCTCAGAAGTGAAACTAGCTCCTCCCTGCTTGTAAAGGAGATACCTGCCCTCTCTGATTTTCCAAAGACAGTTTCTCCATGTGCCACATGATTTTTTTTTTTTATTCTTGTTCTTCCAAACCTGAAGAGGTTTGAGCTAGGCCACCTGAAGAGGTTGCATGTAGACTAAACTAGCCCATGGAGAGTTTACTCTTGCACGTACCTGTTCTCATGAAACTGCCATGGCTGTGAGCCGTGTATGTTCTGGTGGACCGATCTGTGCCTGTGGCCTTTGACTTCCATCAAACATGGCACCATGTCAGTAGAAATTCTGACATTGCATTAAACTACAGGTTTTATGAATTGAATTCTGGTAGGTGTTACTTGGGTCAAGAACAATTTTCTTCACTTTTAGTCTCACACATACAGTTAAATGCAGAGCAAGGTAGTAATAACATAAATGTTGCAGAAGGTGGCCCTGAGAGATTTTAGAAACAGCTTTTAGAAACAGCTTTTAGAAACAGCTTTTGTATCGAACAGACACAGAACTATTGACTAGACTATTGTCTGAGTAGCAGCTGACTATTGTCTTTACAACAAATACATGTGGAATCAAATACTGAAAAGCAGACCTCTAATTTTAGTCCATTTTGTGCATAAGTAAATGTATGCTCTTGGAATTTCTTACAGCAAAAAATACTTATAAGGGATTATACAAATTCCACAGAGAATGAGTAATTTCTGAGTTGTGTATATAAAATCTATGCATAAACTTGATAGAAATACTACCTGCAAAAGAATGAATATTTGATTCGTCAACTCTTTTCTCCGTGTTTTGTAAAAAAGTATTTGTAGCATATATGCAACATTTTATCTTAATTCACAGATCAGTCATTATGCCTGACAATATAACTGAGTATTTTTCTTATTAAGAAAACAGTGAGGAAGCTTCTGTTATTCAACTGGCTTCTTATCTTTATCAGCAGACATGGTTTTCCAGAATATTTCCACAATCGTAATAAAGATCTCTTTATGTACAATACAGATACAATAAGACACAGTTTTGGAAATAGCTTTTGTCCTATGGTTGTAGAGCCACAATGATATTAGCTGAAAATAAAATACAAAGTTAACACTTTGTGTCACTCCTATGTCTAGCAGTAAGTAAGCTGATCCCAAACTCTGTTTTTCTAAGGGATCTGGATGCAGTTGCAGTCACTGAAGTTAATAGGCATTCTGGATGAAAAGGACCTCTAGAAATTTAGGTGGACCTGCTTTATGTGTTCATCATAAAATCAACAGTGTTTCTGAGTACCTTAAGACCTTTAAAGCTGGTGTCCTCCCCAGTTTCCTGTGACACAGAGAAGCACAAGTATTGCAATGGATAGAAAACCCTCCTGAGGCTCCTTTCCGTGCCTGAAACCTTGTCCCAGAGGGCTCACGCATGGTTGTGCAGGACACAGGTTCTGAGCTAGGCTGGAGTCAGGCTCTCTGAGCTCTCTGCAAAACCCCTGACTGACCCTTCTGTCATAGCATGTCAACCTTTCACTTAACTTGAGGGACCAGCTTTGAAGACATCTACACTGAATATATTTTTGGGCAGTGAATTCGGTGACTGGGCTTTAAAATAGTTAGCATGTAATTGTTTCATTGGCTTGTGACTGTGAGTGTCACAGCAAAGAAAACTGTGGTGTGGGTGATAGCTCAGGGCTTCTCTCTCTATTAACTGCCCTTACTTGCAGCTCTCAACCTGTAAAGTGATGTGTCCTTTTCCTGCGGCACTGAGAGCTCTTCACCTCTCAGCCTTGTAGATGACACATGTGGAGCGACGATGCTCTGAGTCCAGCCTTTGTCAGTCTGTCAGCAAGGCAGGATTAGCTGTAGTTGAAATAAGAGTTCAGCTATTTAGCACAGAGAAAAAACACCTATACTGAGGCCAGAGCTTATCAGCTAGTCCTTGTAAAGCTTCCTGTTGATAGCTCTGTGCACTGGTTAAACCGGTTTCTTTGGATTTGTAGGATGTGGCTTATTAAAGGAGGTAGAAAATTAGGTTTCCTAGGCTGTATTATCAAAGCAGTCTTGTAAAATAGCACAAAATAAACTTTCCCATGCAAAGACAAAGATAAGTCAACCATAGCACACAAACTAGCACAGGCAGTCACCAGCATGTGGTTTTACCCGCTTCACTCAGCAGGTTTGTTGGTGATATCCCCCATAAACTCTGAAGCAAAAGAGTAGCAAAAACAAGCCACCTAAACAGCAACCTGAGCCGGCTGAACAAACATTTAATGGTGAAAACAGGACAAAAACATTTCTACAGTTATCGTATAGAGCAAATATAAAAAGCAGTAAAACAATGTTCCTCTCCCACTCCCCATGCCATTGCTTTCTCAGGTTTTTTGTTAGTGTACACATGTAAATGAAGGCCAAGCACCATCATGAAAGGTCTATTTTACTGCCCTTTTAGTTGTGGAAATGCTCACACATGCAGTCCAAGAGGCTGACTATTTGCAGCATCCTCACAGTTCATAATTCCCCTCAGCCATCTTCCAGCAGCCCTTGAATTTGTGAGACTTCAAAATGAGAGCTGCTACCCAGACAGCATCCATGATTTGTGTGTTTGCCTTTGCGTGCTGGGCAGCAGGGCCCTGGCAGTCAAATATGTACCAACCAGGAATGAGAAAAGAGGCTACAGTATTCCACATGTGAATGGTGTATATGACGTATATCATATAGCCTGATCACAGCCTTTTGGTGCAACATGATTAAAAGTAGACAGACACTGAAGAAAACAGACATTATTCTTCAAATCAAGCAAATTACTGATTCTGTTGAGAACTTTGTGATCAGTAAGTTTTGCATAGCATACACCTCATAAAGAAATTGGAAAATTAGCTTTTAATGTCATAGACCTTTGCACATTGTCAGAACTCTCTTGCAAAATAATGGTTGCTCTGAACCATAGTAATTAGTACAACTTCTCAGTGAAATGTGAGAATTAGAGAGTGAAAACCTTTTCTTGAAGTGATTCTAAACATGTCTAGGTGACACAGTTGGAATCAGGGCACATAAAACCACTCTCAAACAGCTTTTGATGTCAGAGATAGCTCATTCAGAGCTGTACAGGATCATGGGTGCCCTTTGTTGAAGAGTTGAAATACAGGAAAATGCTTTTCTCCCGTAAGCAATAATTCGGTTTTCTTGAACAGCAATGGCTTCCACCACATCTTCTTGTCCAAAGCATACTTTGTGACAAGTTTCTGGACTTCCTGCTCAGCAAACCTTTGCAGGCCTTCAGAATTTTTTACACGAAGATCTCCACACTCTGTGTGGGAGATCTTTGTGTAAAGAGGGCCTGCTGGTTTATGGAAAGAGAGGCAATCCTTGGGTCCCAAGGGAAAAAAAATCTGAAAAAAATACAGGCTGGGCTGGTGCTTTTTATTTCCTTTCTTGTCTGATTCCTTCTGATACACACAGTTCTGTGGTAACTTCCTACTGTTGTCTTTGCTTGTGGACATGGAAGCACCAGTTTGTTTTTCTTTAAGTGTTAAGAGTTGAGTGGTATTTTTAGGGAGGTGTAGGGCGTTGGTGGAAGAGCTGTATTTCCAGAAGCAACCAGAGGGAGGGGGGTAATATGCTTAGCGGGTACTGTGGTTTTCCAAATTCAGAGATGCTTTCTGATGTCAGCCTCGAAATCTGTGCCAAGTTTCATACATCAGCAAACAAGGCTTCCAGTGAACAAGCAAGCTGTTGTGAGTAGCAACCATTCAGCAATAAGCAGTGGCAAGCACAAAATTAATCATATGCCAGGGCTTTTTTGCTTGTGGATTGCCGTTCTCAAATGTGAAAAATTATTCCCTCCTGCTCTGTAACTTACTGCTTCACCATGAGACCATCTTACAGGATCTGAGATATTTACCATAGGTAAGCAGTGTTACAGCATTCAGACAACAATGAAATCATACTTCATCTGCTGCAGGAGAGCTTCCTGAAGGTGTGTGCATGTTTATTATTAGAAACCCTCCTTTATTATAGGGTAAATACCCCTTTGCTTTTAAACATGCCTCTGAGGAAGAAAATAGGATTACTATAACAGAATGACCCAGGAGAAGGAAAATCAATCATTCTGCATTTTTCCAAGCATTATGTGCAGTGGCTCTCTTGGGGAGCTAAACCTTTTCCAAGAACGATGACTAAGCTGGTCCCTTCTTAAGGAAACAGTGTTTTAATAACAACATAACTGGTGTGGGATTTATAGGTACTTATGCTGGTTTTCGGATAGTAAAAAGCAAAATATCTTCCTAGGGTTTGTTGTCCAGCTTTGGCCAGTGCAGGACAAAGGATGAAAAATTCAGGTGAAATCGTCACATACAGATCTGTGGGAGACAAGGTCAGAAAAATCAGTGTTGGAGAGCCGAGCAAGAAGTGCAATAGCCCTGACAACCAACGTAGCAGTAGGTCCTAGCATTGTCACCACAAGTGGAAAATTTTAGAAAGGTAAAACTGCAGTAAATTCTAACACTAATCAGATCAGAAAATAGCACAGATTGTCATCACTTAGAGGAATGTGACGTGGTGCAGCATGTTGGCCAACTTTAGAGGGTAGAGGGGTCAGTACAATTGTACAATGCTCAGCACCCTGAAGGTAATGAGAAAAGAGGGTATATTTATAAACAATCAGGTATTTATTGGCATTTTATATCTTACATCTTGATCAAGCTTTTCTTGGCTTCTTACCAATCTGCATCTTCCAAAACTATAGTAATGTAACTACTGACAGTCCATGCTATTTTGTGGAAAGTGGGTCTTCACCTCAAGGTGGTTTTGATGTTGCTTAATGATATGTCAGAGCTTGATGCCTAAAGGCAGCAGTGTGACTGTGTAACAGATAGGTTGCTCCAAGCTATTTGATTTAAAGAAAATGAACTCTTTCAAAGCTGAAACCAGGACAGTATCACACAGTGACTTTGCAGATGTTGCAGAGATTTGGAGACTGGTTAAAAATACAAGACATTTGCTCTAAGAGTGTCCTGGATTCTGAGATAAGCTCTCTGCAGGCAAATAATATATGCTTTCATGTAACCAAATCCTGAGCTAACTGCCTAAGGAATTCCTGAGGAATAAAGGCAAGCCATGTTTACAGTAGGAGTAATTCAGCCCTGACAGTGACTGAACCAGACATTGGGCTGCAGGAGAAATGGCAGGGAACTGTGGGATCAGTCATGCCTGAGTATCAATGTAACATCATAACCAAGAAGGCTAATGTAATTATTGAGCACAGAGGCTGGCAGGTCATCAGGGCTAGACACTGATCTTAAAGGTAAGACTGGAAGATGTTGAACTGCTGAGGTCAGTGATAATTCCCAGAGACCAGGAGAGGGTGATGGGGAAAAACAGAAGACTCAAGGAGGAGCCTTGAAAACACTAAAAGAATCTGAAAGCTTATGACAATAGCAGACTTAGCCTGATGCGTGGATGAAGTCTATTTCAGGAACAAGAAGCTGAAAATCAAGGGAGTCCTTTGGTTTAGCAGAGAAAAGTCACAACCAGCAGCCAGAAATTCTTTGTTCGATAAATGCAGACTCCAAGTCAGCCACAGAATTGTGGTGTGTATCACCAGTAGTTGTTGGTGTGTGTTATGTGGGGTGCTGTTGGATTTGTCTGTTTAGTTTCAGCCATTGTAGTGAGTTGTCAGAACGGTCCCATGCCTCTCCTTTCACTGGAAAAGCATTTATCCTGGATTCCAAGTAATATATTCAAGATAGTTTTCCTAGAAAGCCTACAGAGAGGATGGGACTCCACTACTCGTTTACACCTTATTTGCTATGGCACAGGCTTCAGCACTTCTGTAAGGACTCCATAGCACACCAGTGAGATGAAAAAGAGTCATCCATTATGGAAGTTTTATGATTACAAATTCCTCAGTGGTAACATCTGTTGCTTTGCTTATTGTGGTGGGATTTTTAAATTTTAGTCTTTGATTTCTTTTATTTTCTTTTATATTTTAGAATAGTCCTTATCAGCAGCAGAAGATCCTTCTGTAGCATATTTTCAGTGCTGCCATATCGAGACTGTACCCAAGTCGGGTATGTATATTTATACGTGTACTGCATAGTCTTTCTGGGCCTGCATGTGGACCTGATAACAGACAACAGCATGATGGAGGATAATGCTTTTGCATATCTGCTCTGAGAAGAGATAAATGCACTTAGGTGTGTTTGCCTTGTGGAACATGACCAGGTTAAAACTACTGCTTTCAGTCCCCAGTTTATTTATATGTGTTGTGGTATCTGTGATTATTAAGCTGGAGAAAACTACCCTTCTGAAATTGATGTTCTTGAAAAATGCACTGTTTTTATTGTTTCTTCTGACTTCACTCATCCTGGACAAAACAAATACTCTAGACAGCATAACTTCAATTTTATAGGTCATCTTAGCTTTCTCATTCTCCCATGCAAACATCGTGCTACGGTATCTATATTTCCAGAACTATAAAGAAACATTTGGATTTAAACCGAATACCTTTTTATTGTACTTTTAGCCATCAGTCAGATCATTCAGTCAGTGAAAACAGATTATTTTGGTCATAATGCTGTACAGGTTCATAGCTGGTATAGTGTCCATGCAGCTGCCTTGCATCCCTTGACATGCCGAGACACTATACCTCTGATAGAAAAGTTTCTTCAGAATGAAGTAGTTCTCCAAAGACTGAGAAAGCTTTTCACTCTTCCACTGAAACTATAGAAGTGGAAGAAACTGGATTTGGCTGGAGGATGTTGCCTGACAACCAGCTGGATGCCTTCAGAGGTGCAGCACAAGGCTGGAAAAAGGCAGTGCTGATGGGCAGCAGCTCAGTGCCCCTGGGGCAGGGGAGTGAAGTGTATCTACCGTGGCCACATGCCAGAGAGCTGAGAAGTCCTTGTAGTTGGGGTTGACTCAGTGATTGCAGGGCACAAAATTTGTGGAAAATAATCAGGTGATACACTGAGGTGGGTTTGAAAGACCCAAAAACCATCTAGAGTAAAATTTATCCAATGTATAAAAAGTGAATTTGGCTCATACTTTTCAGCCATCTATTTAGATCTGGAGAAAGATTTGTCACAAGCTGCTTGTGCATCAGTAATTCAAAGCAAATGGAGATTATTTTTAATGCACAAAGGAAGGAAGTACCTTTATAGAGGGTTGACTTGGTCTGCTGTCTCTTGCAGTAATTTTTTTCCCTAATTAAATTGTGATGACACATCAGGCAAATTCTTGACAGACTGACAGATTTGCTCATTGCTCTTGAGTATACTGTCATTCATTTATGGTCATCACCCTGTGGAAATTTCCTCTTTATTGAAAATTGAATATATTTTGAAATGCTGATGACTGCTTATACTTACTAAATTATATCAGTAATGAGGCCAGCTGCAAAACTAAATATTATTCCAGCACATCGTGTCTTGTACCATGCTTGCACAGCAAGAAGGGCATGGGATGAGAAGGTAGCAAGTGCCAGTACACAACAATCCAGCCCTGTTTCCTTTGCTAAAAAGCCAAGATTTAAAAAAAAAAAAAAAAAGCCCTCTGTCTTTCTTCCAGAGCATCAGAGGAAGAGAGAAACAATTCAGTGGCACCTCCTTCCAGGAACAGCTGGAGCAAAGAACAGATGAGGCAGTATATCATAAACTGTAGCCACTCTGTTCAGGCTGCACAGTGCTTGCTTACTTCATTGCACATTTTGGATGTGGAGGAGGAGGAGGGAGAAACACCGGATGCTCTTTTGAAGTAGTGTAGTGACAGCATCCTTTAGCTTTGCTTTCTCTAAATCTCTGGATTGCTGATGTCTGTCCCCAGGCAAGATGTCCCAACTGGTTTATATTCTGCAAACATTACTCAGTAGTTAGCAAAAAGAAACAGATCATCACAGGGAACCATGGGCACATCTGAAATTTGACTGGAGAAATCATGGCAGGAGTGGGAGAGTAGGATGGATGAGCAGGCAGGAAGAACTGTTCCACGTGAGAGGAACACACAGTGGAGCTGCTGCTGCTTCTCCACCTCTGCTCTGACTCACGGGTGCTAAGGCCAGTGAGGAGATCGGCAGGCACAGCTGTGTTTTGTGGAGGCTGCCAGCCCTTGTTGCACTGTAGTCACTTCAGAAGAGCTGTACTCTATCAATGCTGGCAGATAACTGCAGGAGCAGATCCACTGTAAAAACCTGTGTGAAAAACAATTCCTGAAGTCGCAGCTAAACTCTGTGTACTTGCCCAGGGTGGATGGGGCAGCATCACCCCTCAACAATGAGGTACAAGCAGTGTACTCTAGACTGTGTCCCTCACTTGCCCGCCCTCCATGCAGAGGTCAAACTACAACAGCCAGAACCCTACCAAAATCTCCAAATGATGTTTTTAAAGTGGCTATACTAGTACAAATGGAGGTCTGGGGATTGCAGGGAGGAAAGCCATAGAGGTATACATGAGAGGATAAAGTTTGAGGTGTCCCCTGGAATACATTTCCCAAATCCCCCTCCCCAGCAGCTGGGCAGCTGCCAGCTCACTGGAGTGAAGCTGGCAGGAGGCTTTTAAAGGGAGGCATACTCAGAGCAGCATAGAGGCTGCTGCTGCTGAATGACAGGTTTTTCTCCCTGAAGTTTCAGAAGGTCAATCTGATGGTACTTGCTGAGGCTGAGAAGGAAGGACACCATGTGCTGGGGGAATTCCTTTCTCTAGTCTTCTCTGTTACAGTGAAGAGAAGTAAAATGTATAAAGCGGAGACTGATGTGGGAAGAAAAAGAAGTCATGTACACATCTAATAACTAGAATTTTCTGTCCTCAAAATGTTGTCCCTACCTTGAGCCTGATGGAAACCTATTGTTTTAGCTTCACGTGCTTTTATGCAAGGGAAAGGGAGAGAAGTAAAACTAAATTGAGAAAGGTTTTGAGATGGATTATCTCCTGCTGAAGTCACTGAGAGGCAAGTACTTTTGTGGATCTGGGACATAAAGTCTCTCCAGATCTGACGATACTAACATGGTCAGCATCTTTGCTAGTGACATGAGTATAGGCACAGCTTTACCTGTTTCCATGGCCAAGAGTAGGGTAATGGACTGGACCAGAGCTTGCTTTTCTAGACCAGCAGAGCAGCTGTGAGAGCAGACATAGCCAGGTGAAAGCAATGTAAGGAGAGCTACACTGCAAGTCAGGAGCTGAAGGAGGTGCTGAGCATCTTACATGCTGGCATCCCTTGGTCCCCAGCATCTCTTGGTGTTACAGCCCAAAGTCATCAAACCCTATACAGTGGTGGCTTAGAGGAGTGTTGTAATGATGCAGGTTGTCCTGTGAGAGCACTTGTAACAATGTTATTGCCTCTGTTCTTAAATTAAGAGACACTCACAGAGACATTATCATTATGGACTGATCTGCAGAGGCAGGAAGCACCTACAGCATCCAGCAACACAGAAAATGTTGTCTGAATGTTTGGTTTCGATGATGTCTTTATGACATGCAAAGCCATTGTGTGATGCACGGGTTAGAGGGAAGGCAATTCAAGTGCTAATGCTGGTACTTCAGGTTTGGTTTGTGCTGTTGCTACTTTTTTTTTTTTTCAGTGTATTAAAAACCTTTAAGGATAAAGGGTATTCAAGATATGAATTTTTATGCTGAACAACAATCTTGGTAACCTGTGCAAAACACATGCTGTTACCACACAGAGATTTTTGCAGTAACGTTTACAAATGAAACACATTCATGAGGAGATGAAGCAGTGACTACTGAACCTTTTTTTACCATTTTGGAGAGATACCTGTGCTTTAGAAAAATTGGTTCTCTGCTTTTTCACCATTCACTGATGTTATACCATGGGTCAGTTTGACACCCCAACATTCTTTAGTAATACTTGCAAATTTGAAGGATCATATGTAATGTTACACTAATACTGTTCTTCAAGTTCCCCTTTCTTCTTTAAATATAATATTCCAGAAGATGAAAGCGCTACTTTGTGAAGGGTATTGAGACTGGATTTCTGACTCAACATCCTCTTCATATCTGCCTTGCTGCAGATGAGAATTAACCCCCATCTAGTTCTGCAGGTGGGCAGAAAATTGGAGGCAGTGACCTCACATTTTTATCAGAGGTGCACCTTGTGCATCCCTTGAACTACTGTGGCACACACCTCCTTTGTCAGAGGTTGGTTGTCATAGTGGAAGCTCACAGCAAGTGTAGTTGAGCCTTGGTACTGTTCTTCCTCCAGGACAGGAGAAGATGCCTCAGGTCAACAGGAAGCAGCTGCCCCATCACACACACACTCGTACACCCGCATGCTGACCTGCTCGGGGCCCTCAGAGGGGATTTGTGTCCTGGCAAACCAAAGAGTGAAGCCGTTTGCCGATGGATTAAACAAGACTTGAAGGAATTATTCATTTGGAAATGGGCTCCAGATGGTTGGAGGTGAATTGGATTTCAGCCCTTTGAGACAGGAGCTGGGGATCAGACACAGCAGATATTAGCTTTTTAGCCATTAGGCAGGTCATGCTCCGGGCATTCAAGTCCCTAAAGAGGAACTGTTATGGCCAGACTCTCCAGGAAGGTGTCTGCAAGATTCTGCCCACCCCACTCCCCAGCATGGTCTGTGCAAGGGCACTCACACAAGGACACTTACAGGAGGACCCACCGTGTGACCCTAGCCAGGGTGGGGAAGGGTCACGTTCAGCTTTGCCTCCAGGCAACTACTCTGGAAAAGGCATATATCCTGGGCAGGGAAGAAGGGAACCTATTCTCCATTACTTACCTCATCTTGAAGTTTCTCTAGGCACCGCTTCTCCATCAACTTCCAAGGAGATGGTACAACTCTGGCAATTCTCAAAGATGTTGTCAGAATTGCTCCTTGTGGCCTGCAGGACATGGTGGCCTGCAAAAATGCTCTGCATATGCTTGCAGTCAAATGAGAACAGTCCAATTCTCATTAGTATTTTAAGGTGCCTAAGCAACTTAAAAAAGAAAGGTGACAGCAATGTCACTGTCAGAGATGTTTTATCAAGGAGGAAGAAGGCACCAGGTTGTCTTTCCCCCCCCCAGGAATAACAAGTAGTGTAGTTAGTTGGGTTTATAATTCTGTTGGGTTTTTTTTTCCCTTCGGCACGCAGCATTATGGTTCATAATTTAAAAATGTTTTTGAGAAGGGATTTTTTAGGCTTGTTTTTTATCAATGGCAAAAGCATTCACAGATTGAAATCGTACCTATTCTGATGATACTTTTTGTGATGTAAGAACCTTTCAAGAGCTTCCAAGTTTCTGTGAAGTCCTGTCCAGAAGACAAATCTGGAGGACCTGGGGGGGAGGAGGAGAGCTAGTGGCATCACCCAAATGCAGCACTGCAGCATGGTTAGTCTTACATTGAACTCTCAGCCACCAGGCTCACAGTGACTGACTGCTGGCAGGGCTGGAGCTACAGGACAGAAAACAGAGCATCAGAGAGTGCACATCCTTATGAAAATGGCCAGTTCACCTCATCTTTTATTCTTAGTGGTATTGAATTTATTAAGGAGTTAGAAATGTGTCTGCAGCAGACATAGCTGCTGAATATTGCTGCCTTGACAAAAATATAGGTATTCATCTGACCAAACTTGCCTGCAGCTATGGGAAATAATGCAGTATGAGTAATCAAATGGATTGAAGCCCAGGAAGCGGACCATTCTTCTGAAGTAAAGCAGCAAGTTGTTAGATAAAAAGAATTTGTGCCCTTCTCAGAAATGCTACTATCCAGCTTCATTCAGTTTCTAAATATAAGTCACTGCTGAATTTGAATTTAACTAAGTGCTGGCCAGAACATTAATGAGTTCAATGATGCCAGGACTGAGAGGTTTTCAATACTATCACTCCAGATAACATCTAACCACAATGATCAGTTAGTTCATAGACCTGGCATTCCCAACAGCCTTCTTTACCTAAACCGTGCAACCTTTGTTCATCTTTAGTGTTTAAGCTGGGTAAGAAAGTCGTATGCAAAATGAGGCAAAAAACCAGAAGCATTTAGGTGAGGTTGTCTTGCACCCCTGCACACCCCTGCCATCAGTTGTTTGGCGGGTCAGGGAGTGTGGAAAACATTCCAAAGGCAATATTTACAGGACAAATGAGAGCATCTAAATTGCCATATAGATAGCAGCAATAAGCAGACAGCAAAGCAGGACACTCTGTTATGTCCTACAGATTTGTTACCGAGTTCCTTTCTGCTCTTCCCCAACAGATTTTGTATGCGAGGCAGTTTTGATTAAGTCGTCAATCTTGAGTTCTTTTCCTGAGCATTTATCATTCTGTAGGCCCATCATTTTTTTAGCCTTCTCACAAATTGAAAAAAAAAAAAGAAAACCAAGCATGTATTAGCTTTACAGAAAGACACAGAGATCTGAGGGCTTTTTTCCCTCAATGGGACATTTCAAAACTAATCATCTCATGTATAAATTTTGTAGAACCACCATTGCTCATTCTTTTCAGTTGCCCTGTTCCCTTTAATTGAAGTTAATCAATGAGTCTTCCTAGTACTTTTACTCTGTATTGGGCAAAACATCAGGAAAAAAGGTGTGCTGACACCTAAATATCTTTGGAGAGAGGAAAAGGAAACTGGCCCATTTGGGCCATCTTTCCAGGAGTTTTTCTGCCTCCTCTCCCACTAAATTGCAGCTGGAGTTGTTCTGGCAATACTAATGGCATTAGGCTCTGGAAGCTCTTGATCAGTTATAGCAGGCAGTTTCAGGCAGTGGGAAATCTGCTGCTGGATTGACTGGCAGTGCATATTCTCCAGAGCTGTCATTTCCCTTGTCCCTGTAAATAAAGATGATAAGTAGAAATTATTTACAGTGACAGATGAAAATGGCATCTTCTCTTGGTGTCTCCTGAACTGCTTTTGCTTTTAGAATAAATCTTAAGAGTCAGGAATCACTAAACATAAAATATAGTTACAGAAGGCTGACATCTCTAAATAATAATTATTAGATTCCTTTTTTTCAGTAAGCAGAAGGCTTTTTCATGTACCTAGAAATCTGTTTAATATTTCACTGACTCTTAAATTATTCACAGGTTAGAGTGCTCAACTGTTACTGTCATTTAAAGAGCAAGTGCCCAGCAGGAGTCTTGCATGGGACTTTGTAGATCACGTCAAAGCATAATATTTGATTCATTAAAGAAATGTTATACTTCCAAAGGTAACAGCATCCAATTTATATTCTGTTAATCCTGACCTGGCTAATAAAAGACATGATGAGATTTCTTGTTTTGATCCTTATCTATCTGCTCAGTAAAAGTTTTCACCATCCAACAACAAATCTGGGATCCCAAGTCACGTGGCGTTCTTCCAAGAAAATCTGTGAACGCTGTTAGAGTGAGAAACTTTAAATTTTTTCCTTTTTAAGGAAAATACCCAATTTGACCACTTACGAGACTCTCCATCACACAACCAAGTCCAGAGACTTTAATTGCTGAGACTGAAGCCCCTTCCCAACGGGCAGTTCCAGTGAGCTGACAGGTGTCCTGCTTCCCTCCCTAAACTCACCACATGCACACTCAGTCAGACCACAGTTCCTTACCAGTTCAACCCCGGGTTTCCCTTAGCAGAGTCTGAGATGTCTCCTTCCATAAAGCCATTTAACTCACGGCTCAGTAGCTCAGTAACACAGAAACAGCTCGAGCTGTGCCTCTGAAGAACACCCCCAACAAAGGGACCTCAGAGGCTGCCAGAGCAAAGGTCTCACTCCACCTCTTATTTGGCTCCTTGCCCTCTGTCCATCCACCTCATTGGCTCACCAGTCTTCATCTCCTTTGTTATCTAAAAGGTCTGCAATTCCTGACTCCTGCTGCGTCTCCCATTGTCCATTCACTTGGCTGGCATCACCCATCTTCCTGCCCTTTGTTATCCCAAAGGTTGGCTGTTCACAGCCTCTTGTCTCCACCAATCTGCATTTCAATCTGCATCTCAGTCTCAGCTACCTGGACCAGGATGTATTCATCAACATTCTGTAGTCCTGAATAACTAAAATAAGTGCTTACTTTCCAGTGTAATTTATAACACTGCTCAGCTTTCTGGAAATGGTATGCATGAATAGAATATCTAGAGCTTGATATTGATGTAAATCAGAGTAACTCCCTAAACTTTGACAGCAACTGGGATCTAGTTTTTTGCCTCCTAAAGGAATGTAATCCCTTATCTTCTCATTTCCTCTAGTCTTCCCTGCTCAAATAAAGTGAAGGTAGTAAAAGTTCCCATGATTTATTTTTGCTTTTCTGTGTTTGCCCTAATCCCTTGAAAAGTTTGTTAAAAAGCACTTTTGGAAATAAAACAGGAGAGGAGAAAGGAAGTTTCCTTCCCTTTAAAACCTCTTTGGCAAGGACCATCTTTCCTACTCTGCGTTTTCTAAGCACCTTATATTGGTATATATGTATAAGCGCTGTATGCTGGTTTGTGCAATTCCTCAGTCCCATTAGTAATCTAAATAATTTAAACACAGTGAGAGGTTGGCTGGTTTTTATACCAAGTGCCTTTCTTCCCTATGCTCCTCCCTTTTGGGGCCCCTCGTCTGTGGTGCCACACAAGTGCACGTGTCCTGAAGA
>NW_020956708.1:27064-28581 GCF_003031625.1 Empidonax traillii | reverse complement strand
TATATATGTATAAGCGCTGTATGCTGGTTTGTGCAATTCCTCAGTCCCATTAGTAATCTAAATAATTTAAACACAGTGAGAGGTTGGCTGGTTTTTATACCAAGTGCCTTTCTTCCCTATGCTCCTCCCTTTTGGGGCCCCTCGTCTGTGGTGCCACACAAGTGCACGTGTCCTGAAGAACTTGGTGGCAGTGTTTGGCCACCCTGGTGTGGTGGCTGTACCCAAACAACCATCCCGACTCATCCCTAGACATGACTTGCCATCTGGAGAGCGCTAGGCAAAGGCATCCCCCAGGTCTTTCCTAGCTGTTGCTCTTGGGATTTTGGGGGTGTGGGGAGGAAGCAGTTGTGCTGGAGCTCTACCCAACAGCAGGGTGGCAACTCTTGGGCTTGCTCTCCCAGCAAGAGCTTTGCTGAGGCATCCGTGAACTCCTTTGTCTTTAATAGGAGGGAGGGGAAAAAAATCAAAGCCTGTCTTGCAAAAACTTGGCTAACTTGCTGTTGATCACATGATAGGGAACTTGAAAAGGATACAGTAAAATAGCATAGGAATTCCATATTAGGTGTTCACCGAGGTCTTTTATGAGTGAGAGTAGGATGTGAATAAGTCAAGATGAGCCTTTCCATTTATGTGCTCCTAAGAAACTGCACATTGTTTGGTGCTGATTTTCCTCAAGAGAGGAAATTTAATTCTCTGTTTTATGGACATATTTCTCTCCAAAGAGTAATATTTTATTACTCCATTTTACAACACAAGCAATCATATACCACCTAGAAATATAGAGCATATGTGGAGGAGGGGAAGACCCCAAGTAGCCTTTGCAAAACACCTAGGATGAAGGAGAATGACTGCAATGTTGTTCACAGGGTCCTGAAAGGAGACTCTTCTTTAGAAATATCAGAAATATACAGAAATGGAGGCATTACTATCCACTGATCTTCAGCTGATGTCGAGGAATGATCCCTGTACATGCTCATACATGCCAGCTGACCCTGCTCCTTGCTTCCAGAGCACTGATTTCTTTTCAGTCCCCAGAGCTGCTCTTTCATTTTGAAAGCTGTTGTTCTGATTCTTCAAAGGGTGCTGTATTTCCATTTGATGAATTACAGAATTATCTATAATTGCATGGAAAAATTTCTCTGTGACTTGTTTTCAAAGTTGTAACAGCATTATTTCTTGCTCTGTGTCTGTAAGGTCTTGAATGGAAGGAAACTAAACTGTTCTGATTTCAAGTTATTCAGATAGTCGTTTTCATTTTTGGGTTCAGGGGCTTCTTCAGGTTGTGCATTGGTTTCATAGATAAGACCTGCTGAAATGGTTACTATTTGGCATTTATCTCTATGAGGATTAGTTCTCTTAAACACTTTCTGTGCAAGAGCAGAGAGACTAATACCATGACTCTCACAGAGGGTTATTTTTACATAATTATTTGTCCAACCCCTCAGTAACATGATATCAGGAAACAAGAATGATAATATGACACTGTGCTAAGTGAACTCTAATGAAGAAACTAAGAG
>NW_020956708.1:17344-26809 GCF_003031625.1 Empidonax traillii | reverse complement strand
CTATGAGGATTAGTTCTCTTAAACACTTTCTGTGCAAGAGCAGAGAGACTAATACCATGACTCTCACAGAGGGTTATTTTTACATAATTATTTGTCCAACCCCTCAGTAACATGATATCAGGAAACAAGAATGATAATATGACACTGTGCTAAGTGAACTCTAATGAAGAAACTAAGAGGACTGTGTTGGGATTAGAAACTTGATACAGTCTTTTCCTTTGTCCCTGAAGCATGTTTTCCAGAAGATAGACGTGTTGGATTTTTCTAGCAGTAAGATACATGATTTACTGGGGACTCAGGATTGCCATGTTTCAGAGAAATAAAATGTGTGATAGGTTGGAAAGGAAAGACAAGGAAAGAGGGTGCACAGAGACACAGCAGGAGATAGCCCAACCCTGCAACTGCAGGGCTTCTCCCTGCCTCAGTGCTAGCATCTCTCCTGCACTGATTTTTAGGAACATACTTGGACTTCAGCGGAAATCAGCCAGGAAAATATTGCAAGATAAATAGTCTGGAGTTATATGCAGCTGTCATTTGTGGAACACAAATTTGCTCAGTCTTTTCTGCCTTAGCTCACATTTTAATTGTGAGGCTAAAGCATGGGATACAGCCTGCTTATCTCAGGCATCTCATTTATGTCCAAGTGTAAGATGCCGGATGGGTTAGTCCTTTTGAAGTAGATCCGCAAGTTTCCATCCCAGGGTGATGGAAAAGTGAGTTTCTCCTGGCAGCCTCCACCAGGAGGGCTTTGGGCACTCTCCTGTTCTTGGAGGAGCAGGAATCCCTTCTGGAGGTTATTGTGGAGGCTTTCATAGGAAATTACCTTTGTCTCATGTAGGGGAGCGAGGTTTGTGATCTGGGAGCATCTATCTGCTGGATACATGGCAGTTAAATGTTCAAGCTGGATTGTTGTGTCTCACTTGAAGTGTTTATGACTTCCAGTTCCTTCCCAGTGACAGGTTCTGTCAGAGATACCTAATGATGGGGAGCCTTGCTCTGCACCATAGGTGGGGTATGAGCTGCAACCTGGAACAACGTGGGGGTTTTCTCTATAATGTGTTTTAGACAACACAAGTGCTTTCCATAGGAAAAGTTGTCTGGTCTGTGCTTTGTGTTGACATGTTTGGATTAATGCTGCACCTCATTTCAGCACGGGGTGGTGGAGGATGAACAAGGCATGTGTATTAAGAGGTATTTCTGCTCTTGTTTCTGTTTCCCAGGGATATGAAGCTGGATGGTGGACGCCAGTGTCATTCTACTGGAGTGTGTCTGAAAGAGATAATTGGTCTTGAAGGTGTGGAGCTTGGAGCAGATGGGAAGGTGGGGATGCTTCAGTTCCTACTCCCTTTAATTTTATGTTATAAGGCCAAAAATGGCTTAACTAATAACAAGCAGAAATATAAATTATAACTAGCGGTGTAACATAGTAGTTAAAGCACAGTATGTGCAACTGTAAATAAGCTCAGCAAAAATTTATGAGGACTGCCAAAGCTGTCAATGCAAACAACTCTGTATCCTTTAAGAAATTTGCCTCTGGCAATATCTAAATCTCCAGAGCCTTACTGAATTACACAGCCCTCCCCTGGCTCTAGCAGGAGGTATCACTGCAAAGTATATTGTAAGGAGTTTGAAAATAATTTCTGGTAAGAGTTGTAAGCTGCAATTCTGTTTGCTTTCAATTGTATTTAATAACATTTTGCTTAACAATATGTTTTTCCATAGAGCAGGAAAATAGCAGCATGAATCTGATGAGTCTTTCAAAATCCAAGAGTTCATTCACTTGAATAGAATAAGCATTTATGAATCTTTAGGGAAGTGATCCATTTTAAAGAAATATATAGTGGAGAGACAGTTTTAATCATAAAAGAAAACAGTTCTTGCTGAAAGCGTGATTTGCTTTCTACAGTTCAGTTTACCCAGTCTGCTGTCATATATGCATTTAAAGACCCTAAGTCAATGCTGCTACACATAGTGTGCTCACCTAACCAGGTATCAGGCCAGACCACAGGCTGTAAATTCCTGAGGACAATCTGTCTGCTTTTAAATAAATGAAAGCTCACATATTTTATTTGATACCTGTTCTGACCTCCTCATAAACCAGTCTAGAGTCTGAGACTAATTTTTTTTCTTCAATACAATGTTATTTTTGGAAAATAAGCAGACGAGAAGCAAGGCATAGCCTATTCCTGGCCAAGAGTACAAACAGAGAATCAGTGCACTCTAAAAATAATTTTGTCACAAGTTACTCATTCACACTTACTCCATGTTTGGAGGTAGTAAATGATCTCCTACAACCATTGCTGTGAACTGGAGCTCACTTGTTACACCGATAAGACTCTACTAGATGAAATCCTGAAGAAGAAAAATAGAAGAGAAAGTCCTTCAGTTTAGCAGCTTTTAAGTGATCTGCCTCTGGCAGCTGTGTGCTGAGGGACCCGTATAGATGATGCTAGTTCAGTAAAGAAGCAGCTGAAATCTGCTACAGAGAAGGCCCACTGAAAAAAACATGACCAAACTGACATATTTTTAAATCTGACCCTTGAGTAGGATTTTGTAAATCCAGTGTATTAGAGCTTGTGTGTGTGTGTTTGTTTTGCTGAAGAATTAATGCCTTTGCAAAAGCATTTTTTGCATGGATAAACTGACTGCACTGAAGCAAATGTAGGTGACTGGTGTTTATTCATCTGTGCCTAACTACTAAATCCAGAAAATCCTCCATTAATTTGGCTTCTCCTGCTTCAAATTGGAATGCACCGAAGGCATCCCACTGCAGCTGAGCTGGGCTGAAAGTAACTGTCTGTCCATTCTGACTCTTTTTTAGACGGTTTCTTATACACAGTTCCTATTTCCCACCAATGCTCTGGCAACGCGGAGAAACACGATAGATTCCACCTCATCTTTCTCCCAGTTTCGCAATGCAAGCCATCGTAGCCTTTCTTTAGGAAGAGCTAACAGCACCCAGGGGAGCATTGATGCAGGTAACTTCTCAAGAAGCTTGTTTCAATATCCATGGGCACACTGATGATAGGCAGTTATTGTGAAGGATGGGCACGTGTCTTAGTACCCCTTTTAACTTTAATTAAGGAAAATACAGTCTCATGTGGTGTGTGGAACACAGTTCATTCCATATTTGTTTTTAGCAAAGCTTGCTTATGTGTGATGGAAAGTTAAGTAAACAAGCATGTTGGTTGTATTGACAGCCCCTGATGGCACTCAGAGTGCCTTCTCCTGTCATCGCCCTTGTTTGTTCCTCCTGCATCAGTCTTATCATTACCCGCCTTCACTATGGAAAATTTACAGTGGCAACACAGTAGTCATAAGCTGAAGGTGTGAATTCCACTTGTGACCTTTATTAGGCTGGAATGGGCTGTGCTTACAAAGCTGGACACAAAGCATAAGCCAAAGCACTATATGCTTAAGATATTTTGGCATGATAAATGAAACAAATCAAAACATTCGCATAAACGGATGAAAACTTGTTGCCAGGAATAAAAGTCATTGTGGAGCTTTATATAATTTTGCTGTTCTCTAAGCCCTGAGTTCACATTTACCAGGTAATTCAAAAGCTGTATGCCCTCTATATCTTTTCAAATCACATTAGTATAGAAATATTCAGAGTTTTCAGTATTTAGAGCAATTTTTCATCTCTGTCAGAAATCTTGAACAAAGACAGCATTGTGCAATATCTGTGAACTCGTTTACCACTTCTGTTAAGTCTAGAGTTTTTTGAGGCAATGAATTAATTTCTTATGTTTACTGTTGTTTTATAGGTAGCGACCTGGGAGACTTTGTTGAATATGACCCAAATCTTTTAGATGATCCCCAATGGCCATGTGGCAAACATAAGCGGGTTTTAATATTTCCTTCATATATGGTAAGTGATTTAGTGTAGCACAGAAAAATTTTGGTAACAAAACTTTGAAGGTTGACGTTGCATTTGGCTGTATTTTAAGAAGATTATTATTATTTTTAATCTAGTAATAACAGCTGTTTGGAATGCTTTGTTCTAAATGACAGTTACCAGGACATGTTAAAACAAACTCGTGGAGGTATTACAAAAGTAAACGCTTTTATTACCACTGTATTTCATAAACGCTTTAGATGAAAGGCTTGTTCAAACAATGCGTTCATTCTCTCGCATTCAGAGGAACATTTATACTTCCTCGAATTGGCTTCTATTACAAAATAGGAGGATGCCCATTGGGGTTTCTCTGAAGTCATGAAGCTGCACTGTGTTTTGATGCTTATCATTCACTCCTCCGAACAGCTTTTTTTCCCAGGTATTAATTTCACCATGGGATAGTCCTTCCTTTAAATTGTAGCAATTACGAGTAGAGCCTGTATATTTCTCACTATATTCAAACCTTTAACAATACAGACATGTAACTGTTCCTTGCTCTGTGCTCTAATTCTGTGTTTTCTGTGGTGAGAGACTTCTGTAGCCTTTTCTTGGTTGCACCACATCTGTAGGCTTTGGCGTGCTATTTTGGCAGGACTGCTGAAAGATGCAGTGCAGTCATACACATGGGAGCACGTATCTGTCTGGATTATCCAGAGTAGTAGTAGGCAGTAGAGAAAAGATTCTTTTTTTTTCCCCCTGAAGCACTGACCTAGTACTCTTATCGCCATACAAATTTGCTTTGAAACACTTAGATCTAAAGCATTGTCCACGTTCTTGCTTAACTTGGAGCAGAGGATATAAGAAATTACTAATGTATGTAGATGCAGTCTTTGTATGTTGTCATCTGCCCTCCACCGTGGGGGTAATTTTGCTCTTGGGTGCTCTTTCTTTGAAATGAAATTTAAGTGTTTCATGTAGATTGAAGATTATCTCTTTGCTAGCAGGAGCATTCTGCCTGTTGTACACAGAGGCTTAACTGAGCTCTAAGGCTGTGTTTATCCTAGATTTCCAAATGGGAAGTCCAGAATGTCCTCTGCTTACTTTTAGCCAGCTTTCCTTTAAGTGTTGGCAAGTTATTTTTTGTCTGGCAACCCACAAAGTGACAACCTTTTATGGCAGCTACATCTGTGTGTGGAAATATTTGTCACATTTTGATGTGGTTACTGTCACAGACAGGGAACTGTCTTCCATCAAAGAGAAAGACATTGTTAGCCAACGTCCAAAATGAACATAGCTCTAGCAGTCGTGGTTCTGTTTCTGACCTTCCTCAAACTGCTAATGTGCACCAGGCAGTATGAGTCTTGTAGGATCACCTGGGATCTTTGATCCCTTTTCAACTTGGTGTTGTGATGGACGTGGTTGGGTGAGTCAAAATAGGGCAGCCATGATAACATCCTACGGGGGAGGTTTCCACCCAGGAGTGGTTGTTCAATACCCTTCTTCTCCATTTGCTGGTTGACTATAGCATTTTGAGGTCTCTATTTGCACTTTTATTGCAAAATGAAGCTGACAAGGAATTTTCATTGTGACAGAGGTATGGTTAAATACTTTAAAGGTGAAAAATGGACTTCAAGGGTAATTGTTTATCTAGAATATATATGCATTGACAGAGAACTCCCTGCTTTTTCTTTTTCTCTAGGTGTTAATTAGTGCTGTTCCAAAAAACTGTCTTATTTGACATTCTGGGGAGGGGGGGTTGCCCAAATTTGCCTTCCAGACATCACTTCTTGAGCGCTACCTGAGGGTCCCTGCACTCCTATCTCCCTCTCTGAAGGCTGGCACTAATCTAAAAAGGGGCTGAAAGGCATTAAGTGAAGTGTTTCTTTTGTTAGTGGGAATCACGGGAATGTGCCAAGAGCTCTCTTGTTCTAGGATATCGCCTGCCTGCCTGTTGTTAAAGCAGCAAAGCTGTGATGCCACATAGGAACTTCACAGCTTTGCAAGAAGCTAAAAAGTGGGTGGTTGTTCTTCAGTGTTCAGCTGAAAGATTTCACGAGCAGCTGGTGCTTCCTTCATCCAAGAAAAGGGAGAAAAGGTGTGTCCCGTGAGTTTGCAGGTTAAATAGGATTTTTCAACTTAGGCAAGGAGGACTTGTGCATAAAGCTGGTGAATGTAAGGCCGTACTGGCTACATAGGAGACTTTACTCACATCCATTTTAGACTTTCCTGACTCAACTGGCATTCCCTCCCCCTGCAGTTCACATCAGTGTTAGCAGCAATTTCGAGTAATTTTCTTCCCCAAATATAAAAATCAGCGTATGCTGCAATTAAAGCAAATTGCAGCGTGGGGCCACCGAGAAACCCATGGTTTTTTCCTGACCATGTGCAGCCACTGTGGTAGTGACAGACCTCAGCCAAATGACCGCAGAGCTGTAGAGCTAAACAGAGAGAGACTGAGAGCAGCGTCTGGTCCCGAGCAGAACACAGCTGTAATTACTGCCTCTCTCAAGCGCCAGAGCAGCTGAGGGCGGCTCTGATGTCAGCGCCCAACATTTTGTTGTGCGTGGAGAGCTGCAGCTTGTAATTAAAGTTTCGTTACTTGGCCAGGATTTAGCATTAATGCTTGACAGCTGCAAGCTTGTAGATACTCCCCTCACCCCTCCTTATGGATGTCAGAGTAATTAATGTGGGGAAGGTGTGCAAGAGGAGTGGATGCTGGGCTGCGGCACTGACTGCGGGATAGAACTGCGTGCACTGATATTACTCTCCTGAGCCTTGCTCATGCTTTGCAGGCCAGGATTTCTCTGCTGGGAAAGCTCTGTTGAGGTCTGTGTGAATGCTGCATCAGTAAACACTGCAGACTTTATCCTGAGGCGTAAGAAGGACAAAATGTGTGGTCCGGCATGAATTTTACTCGGAAATTTGTTCAACTGGCTCTCAATGTGCTCCATTTTTGTGGAGCCCAAGTTTATCATCACTGACATTGACTTTAGAGTCTTTTAATTTTACTGAGTTGAATTAGTCCTGACTTGCAGAGTAGCTTTAACTGCAAGTCCTCAGCTGTTTTCAAGGAGGAATTGTGCTTCCTCCTTGAAGATAGCTGTGGGGAAGAAGATGTGCTTAGAGTTTGGTCTTTTTTTTTTTTTTTTTTGGTAGTGAAGTTCCTGGCTTGAAAATATATACACTTCCCTGTTGCATTTCTAAAAGTAATACCCACAAACTGCCTCTTGGGACAATTCTAAAAGTATTCTTCATTGCTTTCCCAATATGAACTCTACAGCTTCTATTAATTGTATTAGTTGTATTTAAACTCTGGTCTACACTGAAGATATTATTTAATTTTGTGTTGTCTTTGTAGGAGAGTCTGCAATGTCTGCCACAATATAAACAGTAAGAGGTAGAAAAATTTCATTCTAAGGGGTGGGGGGGAAGAGGGAAGCATCATGTCATGGTTAACAGATGTCTTCCTGGCTGATACTGCTAAAAAGGAATTCTTTCAGATCCTTAAATCTCTCTAGAACAGGAACTTTATCTACCAGACAGAGCAGTAATTTCTTTCCTAGAATATCATGTTGACTAGGAAACATACAGACTCATCAATGTCTCCCTGGTCTCCCCGCATTCTTTCCAGCAGAAACTCCTCCTATGCAGAAGTAGAAAACTCACTGTCAACAGTCCTGCTTTTGTTGGTAACACAGAAACACAGGAGCATGTCAACTGGCCACTGTGCGCTGCCAAAACTTGCAGCAAAAGAAGAAAAGCCCAGATGAGTTGCACCTTGACTTGGAGTGATCCTTCTGTAATACCATCCCTGAAATATCTATCTGTGCCCAAGGGATAGATTTGGAACTAGGCTTGGATACTAAACTACAATTTCAGTGTATTGTTTTAATTATATAAAAATAAATTGACATCTCTACACCAGTAATAAAAAAGGATGTCACAGAAGCCTGCAGTGCTGTCTGTCAGCCTGCATTTGCTAGGTACTGCACTAGCATCAAGCACAGCCGGGCTGTGTTATTAGATATTAGTCCTCCAGTGTGACTTTAAAATTAGAACTGCTTGCTGCCCTGGCCATTTGGTCTAACAAAAGCCCTGCATGATGACATAATGCATTAGGTCTCTCACTCCCCCGTTCTGTCTTTCACAAGGAGCATCAAGGTCAGGAGGACTCCACTACAGCCAATGTCCTTCAGTGCTGTCACCCTATTCTTCGAGCCACTTCCGTAGTTGTAAATAAAGTATCTCCAGACTGATTTTTTATCAGCTGCTGACCTTGTACCCAAAAGTCTCAGGGAGTAGAGTATTGCAGTGGTGGTAGATAATCATGTTTAAACCCTGTGCTCTGTGCATTTGATGCTATATCTGTCTGAGACTCCAATAAACAACTATTTTGTGGCAATGACACACTGTATTAATTGAGAATAATTCCAGTGTGTTAACAAAATAAAATAAACTGGCATCCTTTCATGTAGTTAATTTCAAAGAGGCAGTTTTAAGATTATTTGCTTTGTGAAATTTGAAATCTTTCGATTTAAGATCCTTGAATGCTAGTAACTTTCTAACAACAGAAACATCTTATTTTAGTCTATCTTTAATTATAATAAGCAGTCTGTCCCATTTTCTATCACAGTTTTAAGCCTGTGCTCTATCAGTATTTTCTATATATATGCATCTTCAGCATAAGTATATGAATTAGGTTACTGACAGTTAATAGGTACATAGCTGGTCATCTATGGTGTGCATTAAAGTAGCCAGGCAGTGCATAGTCACTGACTTCTTTTCACTTCTTTTTGGCTGAGAAGTTACCACTGACCTACCAAAAGTCTGTTTCAGGTATCATTCTTCTATCTACTCTCTGTGAAGTAAATTTGTCAGGGGCACGCAGTACCGACAGCTGACGAGAGCCTGTCATATATCTTTCATTTTATTCACCTATTTTGTTCTGGTTTTATCCTTCTTAAGCAGGAGGTAGAGGCATCCAAGGCTAGATCATCTTTTACTGGTTGTGTGCCAAAGTAGGATTTATTTTCAACAATATTTCATCCTGCCAGTCTTTCCAGCCATTTCAGGCATCCTCTCTCCTCTCATATTTATGAAACTATATATACAGCTTTCCTATGAGAAAGCAGCTGCTTGAAAATGCTTGTGAATAACACACAAGCTAAGCTCCAAGTTCAAAACTGCCAGCCCTGCAAAAAGTGTGCAGAGTACAGACTTGGGCTGAAGCGTTCATCATGCTGTCCAGGCATCTGTCAGCTACCATATATCAAGGTTTTCATTAGTCTTGTGCAATTTCCATCACCAAACTAAAATATACATACACAGATTTGTATACAGAGAATGTGAACAGAGTTCATGAATGAGTATTGCTGAATACTGAACTGAAGTGTGTTTTGTGCTAATAAGCTGTGAGAAACAAGACAGACGGTTGTGGATGACAGAATTTGGAAACATTGGAGATTACAGTATGAGAGAGACAGTGTGGTAATTCCCAGTGCGTTGCTCTTGTGTCTAACAGCTCTGAGAGTACAGAGTGCTTGACTGGTAGGGAATAATATTATGTATAAGAAAGCATGTTTGGATTAAAAAAAAAAAAAAAAAAAAAAAAAAAAAAAAAAAAA
>NW_020956708.1:5373-17234 GCF_003031625.1 Empidonax traillii | reverse complement strand
GCCTCAAACAGAGAAGAGAAGCGTAAATGCTGAGCAGAGAGCGGGCAGAGAAGGATAACATTGAGTCTAAGCCCTCCATTGTCAGATCCCAGCTGGTTTTTGTGAGTCACTGGGCCATCCCAGAGGTTTCCTCTGCTCCGTTCTTCATGGGCAAGGGGCTGCTGCTCAATGCCAAGCCATTTGCGGGATGCATGAGGTGCCCTGGGCTGGAGCCTGGCTGGGGACTGGGATTTCTCTGTAGACTTGCGAGTACTATGCCCCAGCCAGGGCATGAATAGCAAGAGGGGTGCTCAGGTGCCTGGCCAGAAACAGTTTTAGGAGGTAACTGATTTGCTCACTCAACAGATGTTGATTCAGCATTGCTTTTAAATTACCTCTCAGTGATCTTTAGAGGTTTCTTGCTGCCTGCTTTTCTGGTGGGCAGGGTCCCGCATGCATGGGATACATTTCTATAGGCACCAGGTGGGCAAGCAGCATTCCCATTATTGCTCAAAGTCCAGCTTCTGCAGCGGCTATGAAGGGGAAAACAAAATGAAGGGCAAAAAAAAAAAAAGAACTTGCACAAATCCTTTTCTTGAGAATAAGGGCAGTTAGCTGAGTTCTCCAACATGGTACTGACAAGATGAGACAGTCGCCTTAGAGCCAGTGTGTTCAAACATGTTGCCGTTATCCTGTTACATGAATCAAAACCAACACACACCAGCTTTCATCTGGATTTCATTATTGTGATTTATATCGTAGAGACTGTTGTCTTGCAGGAAGCAGCAGTATTCAGAGTTGGAGGGGAAAGATTCTTATCAACAGGACAAAACTGGCAAATCTCTGTGTTTAAAAATAGCTATACCTCTTCACCATTTTCAATTTTGAGCTGTCTGCTTAGTCTCAGCCTCTGAGTGCTTTGCTTTAAATGAAAATTTTTTAAAGAGCTTTTCTCCTTCTAAAGAGAATTTAGCTGAATTCTGGCAAATGTCCCACAGTCTAGAGGAGTTGCAGGTAAAACAAGTCGGTACCTGCAGAGCAGCCACAGAGAAAGTTGCACCCCAGGGGGCTGCTGCTGCTGCTATGGGGCTCACTCCCCTTCTGCACAATTGCCTCTAGAGCTGGGGTAACCCTGGCACCTACTTGTTAGAAGTGAAAGCAGCTGAAACTTCTTGTCTGGCATTACTTCTGTGCAGCCTGTCAGCTGAGCCTGGAAGATGGACAGGCCCTCCCTCCACTGCCATGCCCTTTTTGCTGAGAAGTGGTTTCTGTCATGCAGGTGAGGTTCTTATGTGATTGCATTCTCCTTCTGGGAAGGAGAAGAAGATAACCTGGAGAGAGCCAAAGACAAGTCTTCCGGAAAAACACATGATCACTTTGAGGGAGATAATTAAGATAAAACTACAAAGCTCCGCGGTAATGAAGAACAAACAACAGGCATTTACGTTTGTAGTGAAGCATGAAATAAGGTGTCAGGTACCTTTGCACAGTAACACTGAGCTCACTGTTTCTAGGATTGCCCAAGACAAGCAAAAGTTGTCTAGTAGTAACTAAAATCATCTTTGGATTTAATAGTGTGTAACCTGTATGTGCTTAGTGTCTCTTGACTCTGTAAGCAAGAGGAGCATGGACTGATGTTTCTGTACCTCGAGTAGCAGATGGCACTGGTCTGAATCATATGTGGCTTCTTTTAGTGCCCTCTTGTAGCACTACAAGAGGAACCCTCTTAACACATGAAATTCCCAGCATATCTGTACATCAGAAGCACCCAGCTTGCTGATGATCCTTTGGCAACAATGCCAAGGTGTAGGCAGGCAAGCAGTGATGTTCCAGGGAAAGAAAGGAAAGGAGGAGCTGGTAAGATCTTCTGCTTCAGAGGGCTGAGCCCTGCCAGGTGAGATGAAGCACATTAGAAGCTCTCTGCAGTGAAGGGCTACGGTGCATGCATACATCCTTCCAACCTCAGGAGGTTAAAAACCGGGCAAGCTCACATTTTCCATTGAAGCCTTTCCTACTGATCCCAAGAAGGACAAAGTTTCTCCTCCCTGTCTTTTCCTCTCTTTGTTTTTTTCAGGTGTGGTAGCAAATTGCCTGCCTGAGCATCAAGGCAGCGTAATAAACTTCTAACCTCAATGGCACTTCACTGTCTGTCCAGACCTGTGCTCAGGTTCATCCGTACACATTCAGGGCAGCAGCGGTGGCTGACCATGTGGCTTCCTTAATAAATTATTCCCTTTTCTGAGCAAAACTTGGACTAGTGCTTAACATCTCAGTGTGTTGGAGGGGGCTCACACAAGCATTTATACTTAAAACAACTTTAGGCAACTGTTGTGTGTGATGTGCCCAGGAGAATTATCTGCCAGGGCCTAGTGGGGAGCAATTTATCTGACAGATGATGCTTCTCTCACTGCAAATCAGATAGCAGAATGGCCCACATTTTAAAATGTGTATATGACCATAACAACACCCCATGCCACCCATAGTTTTTCCCTGTTACAGTGTGTTTACCTCAGATACTACTGTGTGCTATTCAGGGGAAACACATACTCTGCTTTCTTTTAAATTCCTCTAATTCTCCATTATTTCAGTACCATAGCTCCTAAATAAAATGCAGGAAAGGTGAAGTATGTTTTACTCCCCTTCATGCTTATTCTGGAACCAGAGAACAACATGATTGGATAAAAGAAATTGTCTGCTTTCTGTCTAGAGCCATTGCACTCTCTCTTCCTCCAGTCCTTCCATTTACTATGAGTAAAATATATATACAGTCAGTCTGTTTGGCTGATTTAGATTCCCATGAGGATATATTACAGCAAAGCTCCAGAGTTTTACGTGCCTTTTTTCACCTCTTGTTGTTTGGTGTTAGCAGCCCTTTGCCATAACACAAGTTAAGCAAAACCAGAAATTAGAAGGAAAATATTATTTTACAAGCAGGAGAATTCACGGCACTGCACACTGCTGCTCTCTCATTGCCCACACTTAAAACTGGCAGGGAGCTGGATGCTGTCCCCCAGCTGCCCAACCTAGGGTTCTTCTCTGCTTCTGTCCAAGGGGCAGAACTGCCAAAGACCAGAAGATATTTGACACAATAAAGGTTGGTTTGTTATTCAACTGGTAGATTTTGACCAGATGAATTGTGACAGAAGATTTGGGCAAAATGCTACCCGAAGAAAAGACTGAGGGAACAACAGAAGTGTTGGGCATAGATGAGGGCACTGGCATTGCAGTATTGGTCTGGAGAACCGTCTGCAATACGGGGAGATTCCTTAGGTTGTAACAAAAAGGAACACGAAGCTCAAAGGAAATAGGTTGTACACTTTGAATGTTGTCCTAACTCTTTTGCACACTTACTGTCTAACTTCCAGCAGCATTACTGTCTTGCATTCCACTGAAGTGATCTGCCATGTGGGCTGATTACCTATTTTATCACAAATGTGTGCTATGACAGTCAAGAATTTGTACCAGCAGATTCTTTGGAGAATCAATTTGAGAAAAATTAGGTATGTCTCAAAACCTCATGGAGATATGCACACCAAATCTGGTCATCAAAACAGTCATTGTGATGATTTTTTTGTTTGTTTTTACAAGGCTTTTCAGGTAGGTTTCCTCCACCCACATTTATCTTAAACTCACACTTAGTAATACCTCAGGGATGCTAATAAGGTGTGTGTTGTTCAAGAATTGTGCTGAACAGGTCACTTGTTTTGATGGAGCAGTCACGAATTGTTGCCTTAATTCAGACTTAATTTTCCGATCTACTGAAAGCATCGGGACTGAGTGGGACTTGTTTGGTACTCCTTGCTTCTGGGAATTGGTTGATCTTGTTTTTTACAAACTAAAAGAGTAATTTCTCTTTTGACATGTGTTTCAGACCACAGTCATAGACTACGTGAAGCCATCAGATCTCAAGAAGGACATGAATGAGACCTTTAAGGAGAAGTTCCCTCACATCAAGCTAACCCTCAGTAAAATAAGAAGGTACGTTGCAAAGCTCGATAAGGCTGCAACGTGATGCAGCTGTCTCACATTTCAGTGCAATTCCTGCTGTACATGAGGGGAAGCACAGCACTGATAGATCTTCCAGGAGCAGTGACCAGCAGAGGTACAGAGTAAGTCAGATGATAGCTTTGGTTAGTAGGCTGAGTAAACAGGATAGAGGAATGTACAAACACGCACCAGTCAGGTGTCAAATGTGAAATCTAAGGGATGAGGATTTGAGCTGGGCATGCACTATTCTAAAATACCCAGAAAAATAACAGAGTCTCTAAGCTTATTGCACTTAGCTTAAAAGAGACTGAGGAAAGAGAAATGCTGACTTTTGTGCCTTGTCGAGAAAGCATGGTCAGAAGCAAAACAAGTGGACAGCTTCACAGCAAAGTTGTAATATTTCTTCTGTTTCCAGTGTAGCGGGGTAGGCATACTGCTCCACTGAAGTAATGATAATTTCCTTCGACCCTAGTGGCCAGAAGGAAACTGAGTCATGTTGCTCTGTAACCAGACTATGCTGCAGTACATGGAAAGACTATCAGTTTGTATTTGACCGACCATAACCAGCAGCAAAGCTGCATACAGAGCACCAGTAATAAAGCTGTTGTTGCTAAACAAATTGTATGCAGCATAGGACCTCTGATGAAATATTATTACTAAAAATGTCAAAGCTTTTCAGTTGCTTTTCTAGTGGAGGGAAGGGTGAGATGGTGAGATCAAATTTGTGCCATGAAATGTGCCCACAAAACAAGCATAAAGATATCTGCCCAGTAAAGTACTATTATTTTCCCCTCCGTTTGACTAAGCAGGAATCTCTGAAAAGATGACTATTTGGGTGAAATGAAAAACACTTTAAAACTCAGTTCATGTCATACTTGTCTGGTCTCTTTACTCAGCTTGAAGAGAGAAATGCGCAAGCTTGCTCAAGAGGAATGTGGTTTTGAAGAGCCCACAGTGGCCATGGCCTTTGTCTACTTTGAGAAGCTCGCTCTCAAGGGGAAGCTGAACAAGCAGAATAGAAAGCTTTGTGCTGGAGCTTGTGTTCTTTTAGCAGCCAAAATTGGCAGTGACCTCAGAAAACATGAAGTCAAGCATCTTATAGATGTACGTATCCATAGGTTTCCAGTGTTCCTTCTACATGAAGTGCCAAGTGTGGTCTATGCAAGCCTGCTTGCCAGTGTACTTGCTCTCCTTTAGGTTTTCAGATGTACAGCCAGCTAAATGTATTTTGTTGTTACATTTTTTTGTGGCAGTAGTAGTGACCATTGTCACTGCAGAGGCACGGGAAGCTTGTTTGATGTGATAGAAGGCCCTGGTGTCAGATTCTGAGAGGTCTGAGAAGTATCTGACCACTGTTCTGTCAATAGAAGTCAAAAGTGAACCCTCAGGAAATTCATTTTGCTTTTAATTATGTTTTCAAGACTGTCAATAAGGACTCTCCTTTGAAAGGTAAATGCAGATACTAATATCAGATGGAGTTTAAGACATCTGTATTTCTTTCATCGCGTTCAGCTTTTAGGCAAAAAAACCTAAAGAGGTGTTCCCACTGGGACACCTCATTCCAGCTGCTTTTTGTTTAGTAAGGTGGTTTTTTTTGTTGAGTAGGTCTTCCACCTACTCTATGTGAAAGAGTTAACATGGGGGAGTGTTATTCCATAATCCTTTACAAGCACCAAGATACTGATCTGATTTAGTGCTACAGAAAGTTAGACATGAGAACTTGGATGGGGGACAGGACTGAACTCATGCCATTCTCCCACAGCCACAGAGCTGGGTCAACGATCAGCTTGTTAGAAAGTCCTCTGAATAACCACCAAAAAAACCCAAGCCAGTGGGAGTTGGAAGAATCTGGCCTCTCTTGCTATCCTGAAACATTGGTCCATCCATGAGACACACTGAGCTTTTGAGTAGACTCAGTGGACAGAGAAGCAGCAAGCCACAGAGATCATAAGAAGAGGATGAGGGGTAGAAATATCTCTGAATAGCTGGTTGCTACTTGCAGCATCCACATCCAACAAATACAGCAGGCAGATGGGAGGTTTGGTACATTACAGCAGAAAACCAACTATAAAACCCATCTCATCCCCCTTAAGGATAGTAGTTTCTATTACTCACTGTTCTTATGGTTGTTGCAGATGACACCTCCTGCCTCTGAGGTATTAAAATCAAACGTTTTTAACTGTGGCAAAAAATAATGTCCCCAATAGGGCGTTGTAGCACAGTCTAATGTTGAAAAGGAAATCAGTGATTTCAAGCAACGCAGGAAATTTGTGTTACAAGATGCATGCCTTCCATTACACAAGTGATTTCAATGTTTGCATGAAGCCAGGAGTTTGTTCCTGCAGTGGTAATCACTGTGATCATTAGAAGATGTATCTTCTGGCAGTGGAATGAGTGAAATGACAAACGTGTCAGAAATAGCATGGCTGGCTGAGCTTTGTGAGTTCACCTTCACAGTAAGGAATCAGTACATCTAGTTCACCCTGCTCTGAGTTGCTAAACCTAGAGCCGTGCAAGTCTGATCAGGACAGAAGTTTACTGACAGCAGCATGCATGTTTTGAAAAGCACTAGAAAGGTAAATCCTCATTCGTTTTGTTTAATTTATTTTTTTCTCTTGGCTGTGGTTGCAGAAACTGGAAGAGAAGTTCCGGCTGAACAGGCGAGAGCTGATCGCCTTCGAGTTCCCAGTGCTGGTGGCCTTGGAGTTTGCTCTCCACCTTCCTGAGCACGAAGTGATGCCTCACTACAGACGCTTGGTGCAGAACTCCTAGCGCTGGCTGCCCTGCGGGGAAGGGGCTACCGACTGTTCCAGCTTGGCTCTCCTGAGCCTCAGTTACTACTGGAAATGCAAAATCAGACTCCTTACACTTCACTCTCTCTCTCTCCCCGAAACAGTTTTTCCGGCAACATATAGGAAACACTGCATCAACGTAAGACTCTCAGCTTTGACAAATTTAAGTATCATTGCTTTCTCAAAGCAAATGAAGACTGAGCTGTTGGTAAATGGTTCACATGCTGAAGCTGAGTGGTGACTGACCCTACCTGTAGAGACTACAGCTATAAAAGTAGGCAAAATTTAGAAGGGCAGCCTCCGTGACCACCCCTCTCTGCATCACACAAACCCTAGAAAGCCCACTGAGTGCATTCTCATAGTGCTTTTTCTACAGACCTGCTGCAAATTCCAAGAGGACTTCTTGAAGTGAAAAAGCTTTTAGAAGATATCTTCACTGTGTCAAAAAGAATGTGCCAATCTATTTTTGTATCAGCAATTGAAAGTGCACTTTTTCCTGTGGGGTGTTTGTGTGTGTATCTGTGCGTGTGTGCGTGTGCGACACCAAACTGATCTCAGTCCAGGTGGTTGGCTTAGCTGTTTCCAAGTGTATCAGTTACTGATGGTGAAGATCAAGGTGACCTTACACATTTATTTCTTGAAAAACGTAACTACTGGAAAAGTGGTAAATGGGATCATTTTTGGACACTTGGTTTTTTTAATTCTCTGATCTTTCCAATATTGTACCTTTGAAAGGATTACACTACTACTACTGCGAGAGAAGGATCAGCAACTGACCTTAAGTTTTCAATCATGTTTGTGGTAAAGATGGAAGCATCAGTATAAGATTTCCATGTCATGTTTTTTAAAAATATCTTGTGTTAAGCCACATGCATATTTTTAACCTTCGCACTTTTCCCACTGTGGAGATGGTTAGACTTGCACTCTGTAGTGTTGTATTTCTGTGCTCTATGTTAGAGTGCGTAATAAGCACATTTATTGTGCTCTATCTTAAAACAGTGTTTTATTAAAAAAAAAAAAAAAAAGAGTAGGGCTCAGCAGTATAACGGGTGTCTTAAGGCTCCAACAGCAGGGGCATCAGCTGTTAAAGTTTTGGTTTTTTAATTAGAATTGACTGTGCAAAACCTAAAATCTGTGCCCATTGAAGTTAGAGATGCAGTTCCTTTAGACATTTCAGTACTGGAGTTTTACAGTAAAACTTCTTGCAGCTTCCCTGGTTCTGACTGGACACTTGAGGGCTTCATCCAAGCTCTGATGCTACTTACTCACTAAGCTAGTGCCATGCTTTTGGACATTGTTCAATCGCTGTTATCATGTGGGATTACACCCCTATCCAGTCTTCTCCTGTGCTGGTTCACCTAACAAGCCTTGCCCTCAACATGGCCCACATGGATCCGCTAAAATCAAATTATTACATTTGTGGTAATTTTATAAAATAATGATCTCAACTGTGAGATTTTAGCTGAAGCCTTACCTCTCTAAGTTTAGGAGTGCTTGCTCAGAGTACAGAAAGGGCTTGTGAGCAGAACGTAGAGAAGTGGGACATACCAGAGGATGTAAACACACTAATGCTTACTTTCTTTTGCTCTTACTTAAATCAGTTTTATTATTTCCTTCAGTTAGACCAGGATACATCCAGTTTCTTTGCCAACTTTGACTCCTTTAAATCCTAGTATAAAAAAAGCCTGCATATGATTGCTCTACAGGATCTGGAAAGGTTGCACATGTCAGGACAAGTGGGAATTTGTTTGATGCTGTTGCCTTCTCCCCATTTTAAGGGGGAGGGTGACTATGCTAGCTTACAGTTATTAGTACTTACCTGATTACTGATGTAGATACATTCCAACAGGATTGGGCAGGAGGGGGTAAAGAGAAAAGTGTGCACTTAAATCTTCCCGGTGTAACACCCCATGTCACTGCAACCTGCACATCACTCAGCCAGCTGCAAAGTGAGAGGAGGGGGACCCTTGACAGCACCCTTACTCCCTCCTCTTCCTTCTCCTGGCCCCCACACAGCCAAGGAACAGAGGAGCCAAGAGCCTGGAACATGCCTGGAGCCTATAGCTGCCCTGCCAGTTTATTCAGACCAAAAAGGCAGTGTAGTGTTGACCTACAAGCCAAAAGAGTCTGTGGGTCTGCTAGGTGGGTTTCCATCCTTGGCTGTATCCCCTTCCACTGAAATTGTGTGTATATATGTTCAAGATTTGTTTCCGATTGCAGAGATCTGTTTCTAATAGCGACTACTCAAAGTTAAGCAGAAGCTTTACCTTTCTGTAAAGGCTTCTACCTTTTGCTTTTGAGTCTCTTTTTTTTTTTCTTATATTGCTTTATAGCACTGCAGGGAAACAGAAAATTGTGATTGCAAGATGCAGACTAAAGAATGACAGTCTTGCAGTAGTCTTTAGAGACGCTATTGAATCACGCTGTCACATCTTTTGTCTTCTGTGCTGCTACCCAACCCTGATCCACCGTTTACACAGATTTCTGGGATGAAATCTGATTGCTGGAGACTTTCTGCTTTTCATTATTGTTATTGTCATTTTGGGGGTGGAAAAGTGTTTCAGAGTGATGTTCAGTTACAGTTTGAATGTGGAATAAACACTTAAGATGGTGATGATGTTGCACTGTTCACTTAGGAACGTATATAAAGCCATATGATGCTAGATCTCAGAGCACAAAGCTTGGTCAGTACAATTATGATTAGGACAATGGGCAGGATTTGCCCCCCTTTTCTCCCCAACCCTGGGGAAATTCAGGCTGAAGTGGTAGAGAAAATCTGTACCAAACAAAAAATGTGTTGATTGTTTTCCTCTGTCTTACATGGCAACAAGTGTTGATTTACAAATGATTTTAGGTTCAACCTTAAATAGTTTGGGAAAATAATCCATTCCATATCACTTGTTCTGTTTTGAAATTATATACCGTACACTCTACCATGCAGAGTTTATTCATTTTCTAAAAAAAAACAAATAAAAGTTTTAAAAAAAGTTGAAAAGCTCTTTTTTTTTCCACCAGCATTAAAATTATTCCGTCTCTCATCTGTATGTGTAAAAAGGTTTGGTTTTGTCTTCCTCTGGGAAGTAGAGCTGCTTATTAATGAGCCAATGGTGGGATTGCCCAGGGGCCCCTCGCCATCTCCTGGCATTCAGCTCCCTGCAGAGCCCTTAGGATCTTTCCTCCAGCCAGTTCTTAACTTCATTTGGTTTGGGTTTGTTAGAATTTTAAGCCCTACTTTTTGGAACTAGCCCCTCCTCCTGGAGTTGCCAGGACCAGCTTCTCTGAGTCCAAACTGTCAGCATGCAGAAGGATGAGGCATAGGCAGGCTCCTCAGCATTGTTCTTATCTCATGACCCCTTGTTCACAGGAGAATTTGGAATGTGCCATTTTGGTTTAGTCCAGGTGGTAGTAAAATTTACAACTGGTCCACCTACCAGTTGTAGTTCACAAGCAGCTGCTTGTTCTTCAGAGGTTGAAAGCTCAGTTCTGGACATTCATGTGTGTGCACACCCAATTGTCCACCACCTGTTGGCATTCAAGCTGTTTTTTCACCTATGACACCCCTAAATCCAATACCTCTCTTGGTGGTCTCACCAAACAACACCCATTTACTATGCATTTTCATTCCGCATTAATAAAGCTATGGAAAAGGTTTGACTCCCTACCTTCACACATCACTCCAGAGACCCTCAAGCATTAACATGATTTACACTGACCCCAGAACATACACACATACAGAAAACTGCTTAGCAATCATTTTCCAAAACTACTTATTAACAGGCAAGGGCTTCTTTGAGATATTTTGTAACATATTTAGATGATACAACCTCAGGTCATTGCTCCAGACTGCTAAAATACATAGCTTACAGAATAACCTCCCACTTCTGTGGAAGCAGTGAGAAGTAATTTTTTAAGAGTCAATTACACCTTCCCACGATGTTAAAGGATTTTGGTACCAAATCCCATAGCAAAAAAAACCAAAAACACAAAAACCAAAAAACCAAGGTAAAAGTAGTTTAGTGAGGTGAGAGACTGAGCAATCACAGTAGCAATGCCAGCATCACTAGCTGAGAATGAAATCTGTCCCAAGTTGCACCTTTGGGAAGGGAGGGAAGGAGTGTGGGAAGCAGATTGGGATTTCATTTGTTCATCTTCTATTGTAAATTCTGTAATGAAGAGTAGGGAAAAAGGAGGAGGAAAAAAGAACATTATGTGCATCCCTTCACAGAATGTTATATGCAAAGCAAAAAGGCCTTTCTGAAATCCTAAACCATAATCCTTCCCACCAACTTCACTGTGAGCTTATACAGCCAGAGACACCCTGGAGCCTGTAGGTATGGATAAGTTCAGAGGAGAGCTTCTCAGTCACTACAGAAAAACCCAAACACCTTGCCCAGACCCCAGCAGCAAACATCAGCACCAACAGTATGACAGAGGAGAAGCAATGCTTATAGTGTGATACTAGGAAAGAGCGGGAACTGTGATCCTGGAAAACGCCCTGCATACCTTCAAAGCAAGGCAGGGGTGAGCCAAGAAGTTACTGAAGTTGCTGCTGACTTGAGCAGCAAACACTTCCTCCCCTTAGCAAGAGCTAAATATTGACTACTATCATAACTTTCCCTTTCTACACATTCATCTAGCCTGTCATCACCCCTTTCCCTAATCTTGCTGAGCATCATCTTAAACCACCCTTGCCTCTGCTACGCTGTTTAGACAGATGCTCCAGGAGTTAATTCCTCAAACCCGAAGAAGCCTTCCAGTTTGTAGTCAGATTTAATTGGTGACCAATTTATAACTTGTTGAACTCGTGTCAGTATCTCATCTTATTTTGTGCTGGTTTAGAAGTAAAGCAGCAGAAGAAATGAACCCCACTCTGGGGAGATTATAAATCAGAATTACCATTTACTGGAAGTAAATCACACTAGATGCAACAATACAGAGAAAACCTGGTTTTAACCCACAAAACCAGATGTGTAACCCAGCCCCCCGGGAAAAGAACAGAATAGTGTTCATTGGCCCCTGTAGTGAGCACCATGTGGCTCTCCTGGGTGCAAAGTAAAAGGAAAGAAAACCTGTTGGTCCAGATTATGGTGGCAGTTCTGTTGA
>NW_020956708.1:0-4937 GCF_003031625.1 Empidonax traillii | reverse complement strand
GCAACAATACAGAGAAAACCTGGTTTTAACCCACAAAACCAGATGTGTAACCCAGCCCCCCGGGAAAAGAACAGAATAGTGTTCATTGGCCCCTGTAGTGAGCACCATGTGGCTCTCCTGGGTGCAAAGTAAAAGGAAAGAAAACCTGTTGGTCCAGATTATGGTGGCAGTTCTGTTGAGGTAATGATGGCAGTCCTGAGATTGGCAGTGGCAGTCCTGTCGAGATTGGCAGTGGCAGTCCTGTTGGAGTTCTGGTTCTCGTCTTGATCCAACAAGTGCTACCAGAAGTCCCAAACCCCTGAGATTATATATGCTCATGTTCAGGTGCGAATGTCCAGTACCTCCCCCAGGGCAAGGACTTTTACAATGGATGATTTAACTCTGAGAGTCAAGGGCTGTTTTTGGAGTCTTTGATGGTCTAGGTGTTGCAGCTGCCTATTATGCCAGTCCAGTATGGCCCATTAGCAGAGATGACCCCTCAGGCTGGGTATGAAGGTGCTAATTCCTCTCCAGAGGGGAGTTATCACAGCTGACTCATTAGGTGTGCCCTGGGCAGCTGCTGGAAATGATCCATTATTAACAGTCCATCAGAAATGACACAGAGGGTGTAGAATACAGTTTTGGTCATACCCACATAGTAATAAACTGGTCCCGGCCCCTGTAAGTAGGACAAACTCGAAACTGAAATCTTTTTTCTCCAAAAAAAAAAAAAAAAAGAGCAAGTTTCCCTCTTCCCTTTACCAACAGCTGGAAGGTTTTTACTTTGGGAGTTGAGTGGGAGAGCAAAAGGATGAAGAGGCAGAAGGGTTTATTTACAAAACGGTATTAAAAGACCTCTATTCAAAATAATGACTGGTTTACCAGGAATGGATTCTGTTCACTGATTTAGGAGAGGAATACTGGGATTTTCTCTTAGGTCTTAGACTGAGCTTTAGACAAGCTTTTCTTTAGGCTAGAGCCTTACAGCAAGGAAAGGTTTGGAGACATCTAGACTAACTCAAGTCACCTGTTTCTCCTCTGTTGCCATACCATTTATGTTGCCCACAGGGCTGCACTGTGCTGGGTTTTTACAATGGACAAAGCATTGCTTTGTAGCACAAACATGACACAGCATAAGCTTTTAGTTTCTTACATCAGAAGATTAAAAGGTCTTCATTCTGGTCCCCTAATTTCTGCCTGTCTGTTTGTATATTAGGAACTCCTGGGAGTGCACAGGTCTCAGCTCTTTCCTCTTATCTCACACTTTGCATCACATACACCCAAATTAAAAGAAAAAGCAGGTAAGATGGCAAATCTCAACATATTTACAGAGTGCTAAAGAAAAGAGCAAGCTTACCAAAGGGTAAGCACAAGATTTAAGCACTGGTCTGCTCCCTCTTTGCAAGGAATGCTCATGGCAGTCCCTAGCTGGGGAATCAGAACATTTGTGATGGCCTCTCCCAACCCTTCACATCTCAACATACTCACAACTAAACAGCCACTCTGGATGGGGAGGGAAGGTAACACACCAGGAATAGATTCAGAAGAATTGCAGAGCTCAAGTGTGACAGGCTATGTGAGGGAAGAAGGAATGGTTCACAAAATTATAAATATGGAGAAAACAACAGGAGGCTGTGGTTTCCATTTTCTGCTGGCAGCCAAAGAAGCATGAATATTGGGGGTTATTTTGTTAAAAAAAAAAACCAAAACAACTCATGTAGAAACGTAGTAGTTGTAAAGTTTTAAAAAGACAGACAAAAGGCTTTTATTTCTAATCTGCTCTCATCCCACTCATAGCAAAAATGACTGAATTGCTACCATCTGAGTTTGATTAATGATCTAGACCATGCTGTTTTCTTCCCAGTCCCTCCCCACTTGCTGGCAAGTGGATGTCCCTGCTGGACACCCTTAACCAGAAGCCTGAACCCCAGACATCTTCTTCTCTTCTCCCCGCATTTGTAAGAGGGAGCACAGCCCAACTCTCAATTAAACTGCCTAGTGCAGTTTTTTCTAATTGGGAAATATGCAGCTCTGTCCTCAGTGCAGGGCAGGAGCACATGGTGGGCCTGGTTCTCACTTGAACGTATTCGCTACCTCTTGGTTGCACGCTGGGATAAGATCTGGCTGTGCACCCACTCAGCTTTCCTTTAAAAGGAAACTCACAGCTCCAACAAAAAGGGAAGCAAGAGGCCACCACCACAATTGTCCACGTGAGTATCCCCAGAGGAAAAGGGAGAACTGGGGCATGTTGAACACATGTTCACCTAAAGAAAGAGTTGAAGCAATGAGTACCCACTCATCATCATCTTCATCATCTTCATCATCATCTCTCCTCAAGAAATGGATCTCTCATCTCCCACAAGTCCTATGAGAGGTCTAAGAGGGTGCTGAATGAACAGCATGATTGAAATGCAACCATTAGCAACCTTCCTTCTGCCTTCCAAGTCAAAAGTGAGCTATTAAAAGAGGGCTTGGTCTGTGCTCTGACCTCCCATGATGCAACCCACAAACTGGATGCACTGTTGCTCCTCATAGAGCACCAGGAATTTTAACAAAACATCTAAACATAGATTTAGACCTTTAAGGTGGACAAAGTCCAATACATTTCCAAACATCAGTAGGTTGTTAGAATTTCAATATTTAATGCCTTCTTCTAGAACAACATCCTCCCAGCTATCTTGAAACATCATCCAATGAGCAGCAGAGACTGGGTGGCATCAACATCTGGGGTATTTCCATGAGCAAAGATGACAACGCACACAAAGGCAACACCAGAACTGCAAGTGCTCATCTCCCATGACAGCCCAAGAAGTTAATTTATGTTTTGTGAATACAAAACTCTGCAAGCTGTCATCTGCCTATCTGCCTTCCAGGGCAACCTGTATATCTGTACAGAATGGAGTTGAATGAGGTTAACAATCCTCATAGAAGAAAGAATTACTTTTTTTTTTTTTTTTTTTGTCCAGTACAGACTCTTCCATTTCCTCAAACCTGAGAAATACCATGCCTAGTCAGACTTCTGCCAGTCAGTGGAATATAGGAGGCATTGCATTCAGATGTACTCTCCAAGGAACATTTCAGACATCACAGTTAAAATTATGGATCATGCAGATGGATTAGGAACTGTGAGATCCCATTTCCTCTTTTATTGCTTGTTATGGGCTTTTCTCTTGACTACTCCTGTTTATGCATCTTTTTTTCCTTTCCCCCTCTCCCCCCCCCCCCCCCCTTTAGTTCACCTTTTATCATTTCAACAAACACAAAGATAAACAGAAGCTGGTGCAGTGCTGGGAGTTGAGTCTGGCTGACTCTTTCACACGGTGCATCCGGAGCTGCAGACTCCACCCTTCGACTGATTTATTTCAAAAGCCTGCTGTGTCCATTAATGGAAAATTGGACTCTGTTCAGGCTGTGATGGTGTCCATGGACAGGAAAATGGAAAGTTTCAGATTAAAGCTGCAGGAGACTGGGAAGAAAAATATCTGGAGAATTTAATTGATGGTGGCAGCACAATTATTACAGACAAATATTAAAGAAATGGCAGTTTGTGACCCAAAGCAGATCTTTAGGTGGAAAGATAAAGGAGAGTAGCATGAACAACTGCAAGGCCACAGGGCTGAGAAACTGAAATATCCCTCACCAGCAAGAAGTTCAGACATTTTTCAAAACTCAACATACACAACAGGACATCATTGCTGTGTTAAATTTGCTAACTATCCAAGTTATTCACCTCTTACAGATCTGAGACATATCTGACAACACTCGGGCATCCCCTGTGCACTCTGGTGCTCCTCAATAGGTTTGAGAAAGTGGTAGGAATCTCAGAGACATCATTCTGCAGTTTCATTAGAATAAACAGCTAAGACAAGTTACCGTAGGAACCTTTACTGAAGACCTGATCAGACACTGGAGAAGCCCATCAGGGTACATAGGAACCCATCTGCACCTGAATTGGTGCAGTAAATCAGTTGAACAGACTTTTCAAATCCCAACCAAGCTTAGAGCCCAGCAATGAGATTACTAAGGGGGAAAATAAATAAGTTAAAAGCTGTTAAACCAAGCAGAATTGCTACTCTTAAACACACTGATTGATATAATAACAATACTGATCTCATATGAATTTTTTTTTTCAGTTAACAATGTAGCAGTAAAGAACAATTGTAATTATAGTTATTTATATAAGACTACTATAGAATATAGGAGAATGACATGGAAACTTAACGGATTCTACACCCAACCCAAATTTCCAAAACCTTAAAGAATGCTCCAGCTGAAATCTCATGCCATGGTCTCGCTTTACTGTTTGTTTTTAAACTGTTACATGGAAAATCATGATAGAATTCTCTAGCAGGAACATATTTTTGGAGTGGTCAAAAATATTTCAGGCTACTTTGTACCTTCCTATTAAGGCAAGATAGCCAAACCTCCAGCCCATTAAAGAATTTGTCATGAAGTGAGCTTATGAAGTCTCTCAGAGAGACCAACACAAAAGACGTTGGCTCTTTAAGAGTGTGTTCCCTTTCTCTCCTTTCTCCAAGAAACACTTGCAAAACCTTTCCAGTCTTTACCTTTGGATGACGTGATTGCGTGGACCGGGAGCTGATGCAACATAATATTCCATTATTTTCCTCCTCCTAGCTGAAGACACAGCCTAAGACTTTCCCATCAGCACAGCCATCTGTTTACAGGAGCTGTATCTAGCCTGAAGCCCATACGAAGCAAAGTGAGTATCACGACTGATACAGCAGATTTAATCTGCCTCAGTTTAAAAGATGTGGTTTATTACCTCACAGTGCAGAACGGGATAAGCCAAGCTACCCTTAGTCCAGAAAACTCTCCCTGTTTTCCCATGATTTGCTGAAGCTCAGATTCTGGCATCAAGAGGTTACACAATCATCTCAGTTGTTTTCCACTGCATATACTCCTTTAAACTTGACTTTCCATGGTTTCAAAGAGGA
>NW_020956707.1:88042-97831 GCF_003031625.1 Empidonax traillii | reverse complement strand
TGGCAAAATTCCCAAATGCATAAGTCTGTATGAAAAAAAGTGTATGAAACCCCAGGGGATTGCTTTGACAGGGTTTTAATATTATTGATAGTCCTAATGTTCTCTCATAATACTGAATAAGCATGTTTTTCCTTTTTTTCCCTTTCTGTTTATTGAAAATATTTAGTATAACACCTTGGCTTAACTCACTAGATTTAGCCTAGAGATGTAACCAGAAAGAACTCCGTTGCTCTGAGTTTGCTGTCAAAAATTGAAGGTAAAGGTTGCACAATTAATGAATGACCCGAAGTTTGGACTTTCAGTCTTGCATCTCTTACAGACACCCTGACTACTCAGTATAATTTTTTTTTTGGAAGGGTGGAAAGTAGGAGAAGAATCAAATCAGCTGCACCCTTTCATATGGATCACATAGCAGGCTTTAAACAAACAAGAAAAATGGGTCCCATAGTATATAATTATATAGTAGTTTATATAATTATATATAATATACTATAACATATATTTTTGTATCTTACAAAAATACATTGAGACACCCCCCCTCTTCTGCTCTGTATAATTAAATGTTTTTCTCCCTGTCAGTCTCTCTAAGAAATCCCACAGGATGGTAGAAGATGAGTGGGGTAAGGATTAAGATTTCAAACGCATTGTCTTTAAACTTAGAAACTAATAGGGTTCATTTTTTTTTTCTCCAGTTGGTTCCAGCTCTTAAACTCTTAGCAATATTTCAATTCTCCTGAATGTTCTCACTGAAAAAGCCTTCAAAGACAATTTACTGTGAATTAAATAGTTATCATGGAGCCATTAGTTTAACTTTAATATTTTTGCATTATTTGAAATTCTTGATCCTTCTGATAGACTTGTATCAGCAGAGAAACTGATAAGTGGTTTATAGAGGTTGGGGTGGAAATTGTGCAACATGATCTGGGCATCCTGATTCTCCTAACACCGCTGGATTTATAATTGTCCATAGATAACTGTTTGGGGATGGGACAGAAATAAAAACTCAGATGAAGTCTGAGGAAAGCACCTCTGGGAACTGGTATGTAAGAGCAAAACAGGTATCTGAAAGTTTACCTATTACATTGTAGGCTTGAAATCAGCAGAAATCTGTATTCCTTGTGTGCCTCTTGAATTTGCATAAAACATCAGTTTATGAGCACAGGGAAGCACTGATCCTACTGACCCATTCTAGGGTGGTGCACCAGTTTAAACAGTCTCCCTCTGTTTGTTGCAGTAGGTTAGACATAATTACTGCATTTTCTAGTTATTTGTTGCAAGTTCTTAGTTTGCATTATACAAAAAATCTTCAATGCTTTATCACACTGGGTATAACAAATATTTTAGAGGGAGCTGGAAAACAGGAGAGGCTTTGAACTATCTTACATCATTTGGTACTTTAGGAATGGCCATAAGGATTTGCATTTTTTGCAGGCGTGAGGATAAACTATTAATAGGCAAAGTTATATGAACAAAATTATAAATTATTAATCAACTTTTGATATTGAGCACTTCATCTCTGCCAACTTACGCAGCCTACATTTAAACTAACACCTTGTTAGAGGAACTGCTAATACTAAAACCAGAATTTTATTCTATTCTTGACATCTTAAGTGCCCCCAGCTGTGTGATTGACAAGACTATATCTGTGTTATCATTTTGGGTTTGCAATCAGATTTTAGATACATTAGCATTTATGCAGAAGTCATCAGACTTACCAGGGGCTTTATAGGTGCTTGAGAAGCATTAGCGAAACACAGAACAGCACCTTTACATGGAAAGAAATACAGGAACTCTTTTTTAGGCTTAGCTAAGGCACTGCTGTGGAATTAAGGAAATGACCATTAACTTCAGTGAGAGGAACATGTTACTATTGATTTATGCAGCTTCCCAACAGCCTGGAGAGACACAAACAAGTGTCAGTGGTGAGCCTCTTAGCAACTCTACTCCATGTTCAACCATGCTAGTAAGGAGAGGCTTTTGAGAACAGACACATGGAGGAAACTTGTATTAGAAGGAAATATAAGCACTGCTGAACAAGATTCAAAGGTCTCTTGTGTAGTTGCCAGGTAGCTTTACCATAATATATCAGACAATGCTTAAGCTGTTAGGGAGAAAAACCTTACCAACATTATGGGATTGGTTTTATGTCATGTCCACACTGTCATCCCTGTGTAGCTCTCAAGATCAAGGTGTATTTTATAGCCAGGACCACCACCAACCTGACGGTAAGATCCACTTGGTTTTCTAGAGCTTGCAATCCAGCTGGAATGTATCTCACTAGAGAATGTACAAGAAAGAGAATCCAGTGGTTTGATGTATATAATGCTTCAGATGGCAGTGTTGCACTTTCAGCTACCTGCTGTCCTTGCCAAGTCTGTGTCCAAGAAGCTGGTTAGATAAAAGGGCAGGGAAGATGTAAAAGTCTGTGGGAAGACTGTCTGGTCATCTGTCTTGGTTGCTCTGGCATGAGCCTGAGGCAGTCCTTGCTGGAGCGTGCACCTGGAACAGCAGCTCCGACCTCACTCCTCAGCTCCATCCCCAGCTGCCTGAGTACGGCCTTATGATGATGCTTGAGTCCTCTTTGTTGTCTGCAGATCTGTGTGGTGTTTCCCAACCTGCTGTCTTCCTCCTTTTCATCACTTCTTGCAAGGGAATTAAACACAGTTCGACAGCCAGCCTGTGCTGTGTAACCACTCTCCTTTTCCTATCTGAAAAAGAAGCAAACCATTTAGTATTGAATCGTTTCACCATTTTCTTAGTTGACCTTAGGTTAGAAACTGCCCATTTAAGCATTGAAGTGTTTAGATCATACTTTTAATAATGTACACTTGGATTTCTACTGGACTTTAAATTTGCACAGTATTTTCCTGGAGGGTTATAGGCATTTTCTATTGCTAGAACACTGAAATGAGACAAAATATGTACCATGACCTTGATACCAAGTAATGTTATGACACCCTTTATATATAATCATTTTCCTTGGAGATGCATTTCACCTGATCAAATTTGCCTTTTCAGCAAAAAGTGGATGAACAAGACAATAAAGAAGTTTTAGCCAAATTTAGCAATTAAAAAAAAAATCTGTTTCTTCTATCAGCTCTCAAAATTTGAAATTCCTGATAGTGATATAAAAATAAGAATCTCTTTTTTTGGTTTGTAGACAGTGATATAGTTGATTTTTTTTTCCAATTTGTTTACTTTGCTTGAACTTGACTTTAATGAACTTTTGCTAAGTACTATAGGACATAGCTCTCCAACCTTGCCTTCCAATTTACTGTCTTCATGTCTCACAACTTTTTTGTTTGCTGAATACGAATGACATTTCATTTGAGATTGGATGGACAGGATGTGGTGCTTACCCTTCATTTATATTTCCTTTGCCTGTGTTATTTTTCGACTATACCAGTAAAGCAGCTTTCTCTGATTGTATCTGTAAATGCAGAAAACTTAAGCATGCTGTCTAACAGTGAAAGGAAAATTCAGTTGTTACTTGACCACTGTTACCTTTGCTCATGTGAACTACCTTCAGTGGTTATCTGCATTATAATCTTTAAAGAAGTTCAAGGTAGTGAAGCTTCATGAAGAAGGAATTATTCTGATGAATAAAGTCAACTTCTGCACTTTGCTGTGTAATGTAAGGGGTGCAAAGTTAGCCTTTTGTCAACAGCCAGAATGGTTACAGTGAGGAAAAAAAAATTACTCATAAAAGATAAACCAGTTAATCAAGCATGCTGATAGTTATCCCCTTCAGTGACCTTTGGACAAGGAGCTCTATAATTGATTTTTGTTTTCTGATCTAAGTATTTTAATAGTGTTGGAAAGAGTTCATAGGAACATAAGCAACTAGAAGATAACCATGGAAGTTTCTCTTCTTTTCCAAGTCACTGAAATGATGTAAATTTTTATCACATGTGTAGGAATAACTGCTAGGTTTTTATGCCATAACTGACAAATAATGAAACAACTGATGCTTTTCCACTTTGAAATGGGCAGATGGTGTGTTATACATCTAACTGTAATTGCGGTGTGGGAGACTTTGTTTTGGGTTTGTGGTGTGGGGTTTTTTTTTTAATTAGAAACTAATACTTTATACAGGAGGATAAAAAGCATTGGTGTTAGATTTCACTTTTATATAACAGCCATTGCTTATATGTCTTTGCCTGTATAGCTATTGTGGCTTGCTTTGTCAGATAATGAAACTGGTGCAATTGCAAAGGAAATGAATGGGAAAAAAAATCCTGTGTGAGGATTTTTTTTTATATGAGAACTTATTATTAGCTTCTTTGCTCTTGAAATATGGCTAGAGTCTGAGAATTAGGCATTTCTTCCAAGGCTATGATATGCTCTGGTAAACTGTAAAGCCTCATATTTACTAGCTTTTGAGAGTGTCGTCTTGCTGTTTTCAGGAGGCCCTGTAAGTCAGCAGGTGTAGGAACCCTCCCTAGTAGAATCAAGTAATTTATTAGTCTGATTTTTATTTTGATGCATCCTTACAGGTTTCATTTGACACCATTGAAGGCTTTTTAGTTGTGGCAAGGACTGAAAAATTCTGCTAACTGCTCCTTAGTGGTTTTTGGAAGTGTGAAAAAAGTATAGGTAGAGTCAAAGTATTTGCTGAAATATGTGCTAGTGAAAATCTGTAATAATAGGTCTGTAGTCTGAGGACATGAGAAAATTAATTGAAAGATATCTTCAGCAGTAATATCATAAGTATGCATGAAATATGACCTGAAGACAGATGTTTTGACTGATAACAGGAGGTTTACTGTTGTTATAAAATGAGTGTATAACAGCCAGTAAAATCCAGTTTGAAGCTACTTCAGTTCTGAATTATTCAACCAGGTAGAGTTTGAGAGTGAAGTATTTCTACTCCACATGGTTGGTGGAGATAGGGTTTTTTTTGGCATCAATATACAACATTGATTTATTCCCAGCATAACTTACAGACCTGTAGGGCTATATCCCATAGCGTTGTCCGTTTTGCTGCCTCCTTTTACCCACCCTCTACTCTACATGATTTCTCCCTGTTTTAAGAAATAGTGTAAATATTAAATTAATTTTTATTTAAGACGTAAAACTTGCAAGCTGTCAAATGAGGAGTACAATAACACAATGGCCTGATTGTTTTTTCATAATTTGTGAAGTCAGTTTTGCTCATAAGTCTTGAGGCACGTGTCCCTCTGCAGGGAAACAGGACTTGTTGAAAATGGTTTCAGAATCTTAGGAGGGCCTTTAAAGGGAAAAGCTGAGGATGTAATAGCAGCAAATTATTAACCAGGCTCACTATTGATCTCTGCTGGTGGTACAGGATGAACAAAATATCCCAAACAAACAAAAACTCCTCAGTTTTTAATTACTGAATGGGTAGTGCTCTGTGTTCATATTTTCAACAGTGTAGTCAGTGGAAAAATATTCAGTGCTGCTTCCTACTACTGTCTCTGATGATAAGCGGTGTTCAAACTGCCCTGCCTACTATGGAACTATGCATTGCACACTTGGGAAAAGATAACTAATACTTATACAAAACCCAAGTGCTATACCTCTGATTGTCACAGAAACAGAATTTCTTTAAAAGTCATGTTAATTTTCACAGAATGAGTCACTAACCAAGGAGTGACACAAAATGTTGAAAGTCTTCTATGCAAGAAAGACTTTCTCCATGCTGGAAGGAGATAACAGACAAGGTATAATAGATTTTAAAATCCTTGGTGAAATGTACAGCATGGGTGTGGGTTTCTGACACAAGAAATAGGGCTACTATCAAAAAAAACTTTTTGAAAATTGGTCCAGTATCTCAGGAGAAGATTGGAAGACTACAGAAGATTGCTTTAAATGTGTATGATATTACAGTCTCAGAAATTGAAAAGCAGTAGAAATGGAGTGAAAAGGAACTGCTACTTATATCTGAACAGGTTGTAATAGTCTTGAAAGGCTCCTCATTTCTTTTAGAAACAAGCCTACTATAAAAACTCAGTGATTTTCAGTAAGGCAAAAATTCTGCATTTAGCCCCTTCTAAATTAATTAGCTGAACCTGTCACTCATTTTTTGTGGCTTTACACCTTTAGAGGGCTTCTGTGAAGCTGTAACTACTGAATGATTTTTACTGCTATTTCAGACTTTTGCATACAGCCTCCTTGTGTTTCAGAAGCTGACGGGTTTAGAGATGCATTGTTCTGACTTTTGACTATGTTGGCTGCAGTTCTGGAACACTAGCCCTCTGTTGTACTGCATCTCTGAGATCAGCTGATTCAAACAAAATACCTGATTACTGAATTGTAATCTATTATTGTGAATGCTTCAATCATGTTTTAAGTTGTATAATTGACTATGAACTATGTCTTTTGGCTGCCAGTTACTTCTCATGAGCCTTACATTTTTATTAGTCCCTTCAGGATGGGTTTTTTCCCTCTTTAGGATTTAAGATAGCTGGTAATTGATCTTGTCTTCAGTCTTTTTCCTTGACCATCTCTCTGCTGAAGTAGCTGATGGTGCCTTTCCAGGGCTTGTAAAAAACTTGAATTAAGGCGGGATATAAATGATGTTTCTCTCAGATAATTATTTTTGGGGGTTTGCACTTTTTTATTTTTAATAGAAGTTAATAAATGCCAAAAAATATTGCATTGTTATTGTTGGTCTTAGAGTCTCTAAAGTCTTAACAAAGGCAAACTCGGGGGAAATACCAGAAGGAAAGTGGTTTTTTGTGAAAAAAATGACCAGGTGACTTCCTTCAATGTGGTTTCTTGCCTTTGAAGACATTAATGATCACACTAAATATGTTGGTACGCACTAGAAAACCTGTGCTGATTTGTAATCCATGGAGTGAGAAGAAACTGGTAAAGATGTCTGAACCCATCTTGGATTTTTTGAAAGGCTGACCTCAGCTTTTTTAAAAACAAACGTCAATTTGATTGTGTCAAGTACTTTGTGACTCTGAATGGGGGGAATTCTTTGCTGCCAACTGGGGTCTGCAGCTTAGGGAGCATGGCAGAAGAGGGGTAATGCTCACTGGCATCAGCAGCGATGCAGGTTGGATGCCAGTCCTGCATTTTGATAGCTTTCAAGTACAGGGTGTTAGTCCTTCTTGTTATTGTGCAAAGCACTTCATAGAGTAAGAAATTTGAACTAGCTGAAGTCAATAGAATATGGAAATAAAACCAGGAGTAACTGTGATGCCTGGATAGGCTCTGAGTTAAGATCTCAGAAATAGTTTAAGCCTTAAAGGGCATCCAAAAATTTAACTTTTGAAAATGTGGCATTGTATTTCTGATGACTGGTAGGCAAATGCAACAAAGCAGCATCGATTTGTTGTTGTAAACATGTGGGAAATGCCTTGATACAATGACTGGAAATATTCTACAATAAGCAAAAAACCCACTCCTAACCTATAATCCTTGCTTGCTTAGCCTTCAAAATTGATGGAATGGTTCAGCTTATTGGCAAGAACCTTAAAGTTGGTACTCCATGTAGAAACCTACTCACCTTTTAATTTTTTATTTTTTTTTTTTTTAATTTAAACTACCACTTCTCTGTGGGGAAAATAGCTTGGATAAAGAGCTTCACTGCCACTGGGTAGCTATCCTAATTTAGTGTTCTTCAACTCTTTCTTATAGTTTAATTCAAGCAGAAAAGTAATAGAATCTCAGACCATGATTAGACAAGTGCTGGAAAAAACACTTATCTTCATGCATCAGCTTTGAATGCTGGTATACGTGAGGTACACAGACTGGTAAAATATTTCCTCTGAATGAGGAAGGGAGTAAAAAGAGTGAAGAAGATGAGGCTTCTGTGGATGGAAGAGTGTAGGGGCTGCAACTGATAAAGGGTAAAGCAGAATCACTCTAGATCTTTATAAAATAATTGGTTAGAAAGGAAGGGAGGATACCCAGAACTGATCACATTCAAGGCTAAAATTACCTGGCGGCCAGGAGGGCCAACTGTGTCCTACGGCCCATCAGGCAAAGCTTCGCCAGCCGGTCAAGGGAGGTGATTGTTCCGGTTTGCTCTGCATTGGGGCAGCTCCCCATTGGGTATTGTGTGCAGTTTTGGACACCACAACATAAGAAAGATTTGACGCTCTGAGAGAGCATCCAGAGGAGGGCAACAAAGATGGCGGAGGGTCGTGAGGGGAAGCCGTGTGAGGAGCGGCTGAGGGCACTCGGTGTGTTCAGCTGGGAAGAGACTGAGGGGAGAGCTCTCTGCAGTTGCAGCTTCTTCATGAGGGGAAGAGGAGGAGCAGGAACTGATCTCTTCCCTGTGGTGACCAGTGATGAAACCCGAAGGACTTCCCGAAGTTGCGTCAGGGAGATTTAGGTTGGACATGATCAAAAAGGTTCTTCCCCTGGAGGGTGGTTGGGCTCTCGAACAGGCTCCTCAGGTGTGAGATACTGGATTTGAATCTCATTGAATTGTGTATGGATATGGGTCAGAACCAACTCACCGTGAGGGTATGTGTGTGTGGGAAGGGCTGCAGGTACATGGTAAGGCCTGCTGAGAGCTCATGGCCTGCAGCCAGTGGGGCCCTGAGGGCACACGGAGAGCGGGAAGGGCTGCAGCCAACACAGCTGAGCCCACGCAGAACACACGGCATCGCTGAAGGACCTGCAGCTGGGCTGTCAGCCAAGGCACACCCACCTGGTAGCTCACCCACACCACACCCTTGGAGCCTGGGAGTGGCTACAGCACACCTGACTCCAATCTGGAAGGCACTGAGTGGATAATGACTGGATATCCCACCTGGGAGGCAAAACCGAATTGTATAAATACATGAGACTCGACACAAGCTTTCTTTTCCTCCTCTCCTGCAGTCTGCACTGTGAGAACCATTGAGTCTTGTAAGTAACCATCTTTTCTCTCTCCTTTCTCTTTTTCTTCTCTCTTTGCTATTTTAATTTGTTGTCCTCTTTTACTCTTTGCCTTTTCTTGTGGGTAACTTAAAACCAATGAATTGTGTTTTACAAAAGCTGGTGTGTTGATTGATTGTAGTGGGTGTTTTCTGTGAGCTGAATTTTTGTGCTGTTTTAGTTAAAAAGTTTTGTTGCATTTTACTCCTGTAAATGCAGGAGTTGTATTTTACTCCTTTTGCCAAAATGTCTTATTTTTCTCGCTAAAGTAAAAGAAATTCTCTTAGAGAAAGCATAGTAGCATTTTATCTGGACACTGACTCGATGTTATAATGAAACAAAAGGCTTTTCAAAAACTGTCTTAAATAAATGTAATTGCTCCAGATAGCTTGTGGCTTAAAAATCTGATGTGTAACACCAGGGAAGTGGTCCTAGCACCAAGCCTGACAGAGTTCAAGAAGTATTTGGATGATACTCAGGCATGTTGTGTGACTCTCGGGGATGGTCCTGTGCAGGGATAAGGGTTGGACTTGATCCTTGTGGGTGGCTTCCAACTCAGCTGATTCTGTGATTGTTTGACAATGTTCATAAGTGATCATTACTGGTATGACTCTCTGTTTGTCATCTGTAATAAAAGCCAGATTTAACTATCTCTAGTTCAGTCAAGAAATTTAGTATGTAGTGATAACTGAAATGTGCTCTTCATGCTTCATGAATCACCTTGTGTTGTTCAACACTTGTGCCTCATTCTCAGCACAGTGTTATAAAGGAGGCCTCTAACAAGAACTATTTAGTTTTAATGTTTCTCTTTAGTCTCACTCCTTGACAGCCAAATCTTTGTTGATGTAATTGGGAAATGTTTTAGGGCTGCTGTCTGCTCACCTAATTAAGAAAATGATTGGGTCCCCAGAGGGACCTATCTCCCTAGGTGAGACAAATGAAAGAATT
>NW_020956707.1:19711-87252 GCF_003031625.1 Empidonax traillii | reverse complement strand
GAGGCCTCTAACAAGAACTATTTAGTTTTAATGTTTCTCTTTAGTCTCACTCCTTGACAGCCAAATCTTTGTTGATGTAATTGGGAAATGTTTTAGGGCTGCTGTCTGCTCACCTAATTAAGAAAATGATTGGGTCCCCAGAGGGACCTATCTCCCTAGGTGAGACAAATGAAAGAATTGCTCTCTTGCTGTAGCAAAGCCAGTCTGAACATTTTGAGAATATCTTTAAGATCAAAGTACACTTTTAATTTTCTTTTGTGGCTCGGCTGAGTTAAACCAAAGAGGAATGTAGCCCAACATACATATTTATATTGAAGGAAGTGAACCACTATGATAAGTCATATATAGAGGGCTTTGTGGCATTCACAATGAGATATACTCATCTCTCCTGTGCCTGCTGAATAAAAGGATAGTCATTGGTCTTTAGACTCTCAGATTACAGTATTTACCTCATACTTCCTTTTTTGTTATTGGCTCATTTTTCAGGGAAGACTAATAATATAATGTAATTCTATCTAATAACCTGCACACAGGAAAGTCAGGCCAAAATTCAAATGCAGGCAAATAGAGGATTACCCAAATACTAATTAAATGGAAATTTCCAAAACTCTCACTGGTTTTAAGCTCAGGAAGTATATATATTAGAAAAGTAAAAGTTACAATATCCTGTTGAATCTTACCTAGTTTAAAACAACCCTGCTGTCTGAAAAAGAAAATAGCAAACACAAGAAACCCAGAAACAAAAAAACTCCATCCTGGCCTGATACCTGAAAGTAAATACTTTCTTTCTTTATCTAAGACCAGGACAGAAACTGTGTTCATGCATTCCTAGTGCAGTAAGCAGTTAAATAAGCAAAGTATGAATGTGTCACTCTAATGTTGGGAAGATGGACTTGAAGAGATGAGTGACTAGTAAGAATCTTAAAACATAAGTAATGAGATTTCAGAGTCCCGTATCACAAAGAAGGGTCTAGAAAACAAAATTTCTCCAGACTTTTTAATTGTGTTCAACGCCCAGAGGTATAAAATAGCTATGGCATATGGCTTATGCTATGATTAGTCTCATTTCTTGAAATACTTTAAAAATAATCAGCAAGAACTATATTCTCTCTGTGCCATCCATCTGGATAGTAAACCTAAGCAGAAAGGCACTCAGACCTATTTAAGGACTGTGGCATTTTGCAACCAAAAGGGTACAGCTAAGGAGCACTAGGAATAATCAGTATTCAGTTGTTAACAGCCACCACAATCTAAGTCTTGATGTTCATCTTAAAAAAAATCTAGCCATGGTACAGACTTAATTACCTTCAGCCTGTGTCATTACAAAGAAAGTTCACTTAGCCAGCTGCCAACAAATCATTGGAAAGCTAATGGCCTGTTGAGTACTGCAACCAAGCTTATATTCCCAACACCTGGTTATCTTTGCTTTTTGGGTAACTTTGATTCGACTGTTGTTGAGATGACTGAAAATGCCAAGTCAAACTGCACAAGCTGCAGCTTTCTAAGAAGGTAAAGTTACATACTGATTGGGAACCTGCTCATTCCAGAGAGAGTACAGCAAAGGGCTTTTAGCTCTACTTCGGTGGAATTGGTTGAAATGAATGTACAGCTTCAATTGGTGGCAAGACTGTATTGCTGCTCGGAATTAATAAAATAATATAGATCATCCTACTGATGTTCCTAGATTTAAAATTACTCATAATATCTGCATTTGAGAAATCATCCAAAACCACAAAGAATTAATTTACAAAATTAAATGTCTCATGAAAGAGAATTCAGGGGAAACATGTGTCTCTGACATGTTAGGAATAATCAAATTGTTATTTTGATTTTTCTTTTTATTTTTCAGATTGAACCCCTAGGGATAGGTTTGGTGATGTATAGGCACCCCTTGTCCTAAAGGAAGACCTAAGGAAATGAGTTATTAATGAACAAAATATACTGGCAATAGTCCTACATGAAATTTTAAGGTGATTTAACCTTAAAAAATATATTTAAATATACTTCAGGAGAAGAGGGAAAACCTCAACCCTGTAAACTTCTGGTTTTGTTGTATTTTTAATACAAAGTACAATTATAAAACCATGAAAAGCTATAAAAGATAGATGGAAATCTACAGAGCAAAATATTGTTCAGGGAAAGTAGTTTCACAAACTAGTTGCTGGTAATTTTTCTCTCTGACATAATTGGCTTAGTACCTTTTACGGTATGCAATATTTTCCTCATAATTTTAATTATAATCTGTAGTTTTCTCTGAAAATCATGCTAAGGTAACTGAAAGTAATTTTTTTTCTTCATGAAACAGTAACCCATAAGTAATGCTAGTAATAAATACTGATGAAATATCCTCAAAAGCTGGAATTTGCTGTTTTAGCTCTGTTTGTTCCTACAGAATACAGGTGTTAAAATTGTGGTTGAATGAAAATGGAAACTATGTGGACTTGAATGAGCCTGATGGAGATATCTAAAGAAAGGTGAATTTGAGCAAGAGTCAAATGTGATTAAAAGTAGCAATTCCTGATGTATCATTCTGGCCATAAAACAAGATTGCAAGTGGTGTGCTGAGCTTAATTTTCTGTTTTGGTTTGGTTTTGGTTGTTTGTTTGTTGACGTTTTTCCCCTGTGAGCTACTTTATGTTGATATAGATAATTTACTCTGTTAAATTATGGAGGAGACCATTCCTTAGAAAAAAAGTGCTTTGAGAAATAGTGGACTGGGGAGGCAGAATTGGATGCAGCTAATAGCCAGGTAACTGGAACTAGGTAATTTGACTACATTAGGGAAGTGACAAACACATGCCATGTGTTGGGTCTAAAAGGCAATTGCATTCAAAATGCAGCCACTTGATTTTTACATAGTACATGAGGGATTATTAGCCATAACAAGACAATAAGTAAAATCTGCTGTATGAAGCCACATTTCTAGGAGGATTGAATGGAGCAAGGGATTGCTGATCCAACAGACCCACACAGTTAACTTGCAAATATAGACAAGTTTTTTTTCTTAGAGGAGAGCTTTTTTATCATTAGTGGTCTGTGTGCTTTTGGGCATGATCACAAGCGATATCCAAAGGACTAATTGCTCATATGTGTGTTAGTCACTTGATCTGACTACTTCACTTTCACTGAATGTCCCATTTGGAGATTCAGATTGGGTAAGATTGTTTACTCTTGCCTGAGGTAAAAACTCTTTGTTAAAGGTTGAGTGTAAGAGGAAATCAAGGCCTGACCACAGAAACAGAAGCTGGCCTTCTCTTTCTACTATGTATAACTCAAGATAGGCTGCATTAGCGCAAGGTGTTTTCAATGCATGTTGCTGATTGTTGGCAAGAGATTGTGGTGAGCTACCAAAGGCTCTGTGTAACTGTGCAGCTCAAGAGACACCCTCCTGCAGATAATATTTTTGCCATGTCTTGATATTTGAAACAACCCATGTTCCTAAACACAAGAGGTAAAGTGACATTAAAATGATCAGTGGCTCAGTAGGAATAGTCAATGCTTTTCTTTTACTAGCCAAAATGTGGAAGTTGATTCTGTGATAGTCAGTGCCTTTAATGCCACTTCCAAATTTTCTTTGTACAGTAACTAAAAACCAGAGGACAATGCCTTCAAGCTTAATTATGGGGTGATAGTGTGCCTCTGGTGAAATGGAATCTAAACCAGACATGTCTCTGATACAGTTTGGGTTTGCTATGTGATTTCCCCTGCACAGAATACCTAAATTTTCTGTGGAAATGCACAGGCCCCTTCTGATAAATGCTCATGGTGTTAGAAATGAGAATGGGGGAGAAAGCAATTTGGTCTCTTAAATCTTCCAGGAAAAAGACATGCTGCAAGAAATAACGAGTGAAGGCTAATCTAAGGTATGAAAAGGAATCCAAGCTTTTCAAATTTATCAGAAGGGAAAAAGAGTAAGTATCCCATCTATCACATGCATAACTTGAAGATGTTCTGAGACTTGGCTCTTATTTCAAGCCGAATGAAGAAAGTTTGTTCAGTTAAGTAGTAATGAAGATCTTGCGAATGCATATTACATATTGATGAGTACTAGATGAAGATAAAATGGGAGAGCTTGAAAATATGCAAATGAGTTCCAGTTTATGGTAGTGAAATTACATTATGGACTCATAAAGTTCACTTTGGGTTAACTCTATGGCAGCAAAATTAAAAATAAACAAGTGATATTAAGAAAAGTACAGTCTTATGCAATACTTGAAACATCAGTGATTTAAAAGGAATGGCATTAAATAGCCTTGTAAAAGTCTAAGAAAATATTGTGATTTATAGCACGGATGACTTACACTTGCAAAAAATAATGCTGACCTTGCTAGTACTCTACTGTAGCTACTAGGAGACAAGTAGAAACTGTGACAAGTCAAAGCTTTTTTATACAATTAACTTGTTTTCCTGGCATTGTTTTTGGACATTTAATAGAGAAGTACCTATGAATCTACAAAGTAAAGGCTGTAGTCTTCTACAGTGCTGGCAGCTGTAATAAGCAAGTGGGGAATTATGAAGCAGTGGAAAATTTGTAATACTTTATTTGTGATTTTTAATCACCTGCCAAAAGAATATTTTTCTTTTGTTAGGATTGAAATGAATGATCCTTTTGGAAAACTAGTGAACAGAATTTTCCCTGTGGTACTATTCAGTGCATAATAGTCGTGTATTAACCATTTATTTATTTTTGAGGAAAAGTATATGGAAGAGGAACACATCACTTTGCTACTAGTGAAGCAGATTATGTATTTTAAATGCAGAATGAACTCTGAGCCAGAAAAACTATCTAGAAACAGTCAGGATGTGACACACACAATCTCAGAATTGGGTAAATTGCCATAGTACAGAGCAGGAATGTTTTGTGAGAAGTTTCTTTGTTAGCTACCAGAATGAGTCATTATCTCATTTTAAAAGATGCCTCCTGAGAGCTGTTTGTCCTGTCAGCAGATATCAGCACGTTTCAACACCTGTGCCAAATTCAGCATGGATTAACAGGCACTCAGCTGAAAGCCTGTACTAGGGGTAAAGCTGGAAGATGAGGATGTGGTTTTCTTTGGGTTGGTTACAAGGCTACTTAGATATCAGCTGCAAAGTCCCCGTATGTTACAGGACCAGTAAAAAAGTGGTAACAAAAAGACAGTTTAATCCATTAGTGTCTGGTGGAATTTTGTAAGCTGCTAGCATTTGCATAGCTGGAACATGGATAGAAATAGGTCCCAGATGTTCTGTTTCAGGCTGTGGGAACCTGCAAAAAGGTGTTGCCATATTGATGCTCAGCTGGCTAAAAGGTGTTTTAAATGTCAAGTATTTATAAGAAATAAAACAACTGTTTAATATGTATTTCTGGTGAACAGGAGGCTTTGGATAGAGAAGAAGGTTTAAAAGGAATGTGAAAGATAATAATAAATCTTTATTTTAATGGTATGACTTAGTTTTTAGAAGGTCCTCATAATCAAGAAAATAAAGACATAACGTGAAGAGTTCATGTGCTTTGTTTTGACCAAGACTGTGTATACAGCACCTAATTCCATATTATGCTGAGCCAGTCCTGTTGCATATCACGTTACACATAGAAAAAGCCTGAATTGCCGGATGGTAGAGTCCCCTACCTATCAACGTACTTTGTATGCCAATGGTTTTAGGATGTGGGGTGCGTTATGTCATTAATTTCATAACTTGGGTCAAGTCAAAAGGAGCTTTATAGAGATTCAGTTGGGTGAACAGTCAGTATGCCATAAGGTGTGTTGGCATGTTTACATGTGTAAGCTCCATTAAAGAGCAGCAAAAAAAGAAGTGAGCAGGTTGTGACCATATCAATACAGTTCAAATGGTGTACAAGTATCACAATATTATGTGCATATGAGCATGTCCAATTACTTAGCGTAATTTCTATTTCTATCACTTTTTTTTTTGTGGGGAGAAAGGGGGAGAGGGAGGAGGAACCTGAATGAAATCGGAACTGTAACTAAAAACATTGGCCAGGATAGCCCCTTTGCATTTGCAAACATCTTGTAAATCAACAAACTTAGCTATTCTGTTACAGGAGCTTAAATGAACTATGACTATATGTATTCAAAGCAGGATGTGTTTAAATACCTACCAGTAAAAGTAAGGTGAAATTCCAATTGATCTAGGGTGATGATATCCTTGGGAACCAGCAGGGCTGCTTTACAAAAGAGACAAACTGAACAAATGATGAAGATGAAGCAGTGACCAATGTGTGGCTTTGATGCATTAAGCAGCATCCTAGACTACAGAAAAAATTACTGTGGAAATTTTTTATTTTTAAATCAGCAGTGAACCTGGAGAATTCAGAAGGTCAAAGTATTTTTTTTCAGTGGTAAATCTGGATGAGTGGCTTGTGTGAAGGTTGCAACTAGATGAGGAAACCTTAGCAGTCAGCTTCTGCAATATTACTTGCACTCTTCAGTCACTGTGGTCTCTTATTTGTGTAAAGTGCTGTGGACACCATCTTAATCAGAGATAAGAATCTGAATGGCCACATAGGAAAAAGGATTTCATCTTGCTGATCTGAGGCAGTGCAGCGTCCTCTGCCGAGGTCACGTTTGCAGCAGATAGGAAGTTGAACTCAAAACCACAAACCTTATTTTAATGTTTTAAACACTTAAATTAGCACCTTCCTTGGCTTTGTGGTACCTCATTTTGTGTCTACCTGACGGCTGTATGAGAAGCATAATGGAGAGAAGGGCTCTAGAAATGCTTTACTCAGCAGAGATTCACAGGAGGAGAGCAAAAGCTCTTTTTCCTCACTAGGAACTCCGCAGGTAATTGCCCTTGTGATGTGACATTGTGGCATTACCAGTCAATAAAACTAAAGAAAATGAAAGCAAAGCAAAATGATCAAGCCTGTTAAACTGTGCTCCTGTATTTAGGTGAGGAAAATCCTTGTGGACAAGCCACAGAACTGGTGTGCCTCTACAGAGCTTTTACTTTAGATGATCCTTTCTCTGTGCAGAGAAGGCAGTCGTCTTTCTTAGTGTCTGCTGTTAAGCCCTTCTTCACAGCTTTATAGCTCTTGAGTACAAGTAAGAGTACTCAATGGTACTTTTTAGGGGTTGGTTGTGTTTTTAAAGTCCCTGAATACCAGAACCCTTTAATCAAGATGTTTCTGATGTTTAATGGCCTAGTCCAAAAATACGTCTCTTGCTATTGCCTATTCAAGGTGGTACTTAAAGGATCTTTTCCATGTGTATTTCCATGAGATGTACTACTCCCTCCATTAGTTCTCCTCCCTTCAGTGGCAGTGAGACAATTTTCTAGTGAGACAGCAAACCTCTGGGAGGTGTACCTTTAGTTAAGTCTCTGTTAAAATATGGGAAGTAGACAAGTCAACACACATGAGATATTTGTGAAAGGGATAGTAAAATATAAACTAACTCTTTCAGAAGTAAGAGAAGAGAGGAATAGCAGTGACCAAAACTGAGAAACTAGTCTTAAAATCAGTGAAGTATAGAATACAAAGGGAAGAGTCTCTGCAGGATTAGGTATCTTGAGTGTGTTTGAGCGTGTACTCAAGTTTGGGGGGAGGGGAGGAGTATGCAGATTAGCACTTCAATTGTCACATGAAGAAATAAATATTATTGCCAACTTTTAAAGCAACTTGTTATAGCTTTCATAAGAAGATGATTGGGAAAGGTCAAACCTTTTAATGAAGCCTTAGACTGGCAGGATAATAGTAATGAAAATATATTTACTTGAGTAATGAGCTGTGTTTAAAATAAGGCTATATTGGGCTTGTTAAGTCTGATGTAGGCTAACTCACTGTCATATAGAACAATGACAAGATTGTCACTTCATCTCTACATGTGTGTACCCTGCAGGAACAGGATTAAGAAAAGCAATGTGGTCAATGTGCTAAGTTCTTAATGTAATTGAGCTGACCTGTCTCGTTTTTACCAAAGCATATTTTGTAATTAAGGTAATATATTCAGTTTTCCTCTTGCCTCTTCACTAGCAATGATATAGGTTCAAATACTGAACTAGCAATAACGTTATGCAAACATCAACTTAATAAGAAAAATGGGTAAATGTACATGAGAGAAACTAATTTTTTTTAGAAAAAGTACTGTAGTAAACTTGAGTATGGATGGAATGTCCCATCTTTTTTAAACTTGCCACCTCAAAGATATGCAAGAGTGAAGCCCAGTGGAATTACTTTAGGGTATCAAATGTTTCAGAGCGTGTGTCCTCTTCAAGATTTCTAAACAAAAGGCCTTATTCCTTCCTGTAATGTCATAAATATTATCAAATAAATTACTGATGATGTAAGACACAAGATAGGTAGGTAGTTGTTTCACAAGTGTGAGCTAAGATGTTTTGCAGGATCATGGTGCTTTGACCCTACAAAGCAATGGCTCTTGGCCATATTTAAATAAGGTGCCACCTGACCTGTGATGAAACATTCGCAAATGATCTTGCACCCCATCATTGCTGGGCAGTTTGGATGTGAAGGATAGGGAGAAGACATCATGACAAAAATATTAGATTATAAGAAAAGGCTTTCATTACTATGACAGGAAATTTGGAAGATTGCGTAAAAGGCCCAGTGAAGGTCATGCTGTGTGTGCTGAAGTTGATCACTGGTACAAGCTTATTAACTGCTTGGGGTGCTCTGTGTGTTGAAGCAGGAGGATGGTGAGTGGTTCAGTGGAAGGAAAGTGCATAATACTATCAATTTACTGAAACTAAGGAGTAGAGTAAATGGCTGAATGTTGTCAGTGTCCCACTGCTTTGGCTGACAGTGGCTAGTATTCAGAAACCCAGCTGCCTGTCACTTAATCCAGTGTCCATTTAGGTTACTGATGCTTCATGGAAACCAAACCAGCATCTGCTGGTTACTGAAACATTTGTAGGGAGCACTTCAAGCAGAATGAACCAAAAAAACCCCCTGCTCTGTGCATGTAGTGGGTTTTACCAGGTACTGAATGATGCAGCTCCGTGTAAAACTATTGATCTGGTTTCCTAGAAGGCATACTGACAATACATACTGGAATTTGACACCTCTTTCAAGCAAAAGCTATGACATGCAGAAGAACACCTAATGACTGGGATGTAAGCAATGCGATATTAGTTGTCCTTCTGATTTCTGGAAAGTGGTGCAAGTGGTAGGCTTTGGTGATGTCTTACTGCCTTTGTTCAGTGCTAATCAGTTAACAGATAATCAGCAATACAGCAGCTCAGCAGGGAGAGACCCGCTGAGTAAAATACCAGTAATAGGTAAATGTTGCAATATAGATGTAATTGCTTGTGTTCAATAGAACCAATGAGTGAGAAACAACAACTAGGAGCCTCAAGGGAGTAGCAAGATTTTTCTAAGTGATATTTGTCAGAAGTCTAAAGCAAAAAAGCTTGTGTACAGTCAAAAAATTACTCATGCCATTTGTAGCAGTTTTTTTTGTTTTTACAAAGGAGCGAATTCCGTCTCCACATCCTTATTGCTCTTTTGACTTTGGGCAATGCTGAAGCAGGAAGACTTGCCAAATCTTGATTACTCACTGGAAAAATGTCTTAAATTTTTCATATCCTATGAAAAAATGAAAACCACTGGCACTTACCTTATTCTTGCCCAGCTTGAACAATTTGAAAACTTGAAAATGAGAGGCATTTCTAATGTTTAAGAATTAGAAGTAACGCAGCACTGTTTTTTCAGTTGTGATAGAAGAGAATAATAGGATATCCTGAGTTGGAAGGGACCCACAAGTTCCCTTGCATTTCAGCTTCTGGCTCTGCACAAGACAGTACCAGAGGGCAGCCCCAAGAATCACACCACATGCCTGAGAGTGGAGTAGAAAAGAGTGAGCAAAGTCCAGTGAAAAGCGAGGGTAATGATAGAAAGCATGGAAAGGAAGAGTTCAAGTTGTGTTATCTCTTTGTTGTTTCAGGGCACCTTATGCTCTCTCCCAGTACCCTTGCACTACAAGCACACTGTTAACTCACACAAATCCAGTGGAAGGACAAAAAATAATTTGCTTAAATTATACTTTATTCGGCTAGTCTGACCTCTTCATGAAATCTGATGGATAAATGACTTTGGTTTTGTCTGTCTAGAATTCCTCCAATCCCCTAGAGGTGTCCTAGATACTTTCCTGTGTCATTCTGTACTGAAAGTTATTCTTACCTTAAGGTGTTTTTACTACTTAACCTTGAACTGAGGGGAAAAATGGAGCTTTGACCACAAATAAGGCTTTTTTGCCCAAGTGGTTTCTGGTGTGAGCAGCCACAGTGAAACTCTTAATAAGAGGACAGAGGAAGAGAGGGAAGGAGAGGAACTGTCCTCCCTCTGCTGAAACCAGAAATGTGCCTTCTGATGGGCAACATAAATAGTTTGTTGTTATTTGTTACATGCAGAACCTGCATGTGCAATGTGTGCTTAAAAATACACACTGTTATGGTACTGCTACGGTTCAGTTGATATTAGAATGGAAAAAATTGAAGATAAGTATGTGTTGGTATAGCAATGATTGTACTTAGATGCACATAAGTGACTTTATATGTTATCTAAAGTTAGAAATGTCATTTACGTGGGGCTTTTTCAATCTCATAATGAATGCTGAGTGTCATTGCATTTATGATGGATGAGGAATAAAAGGAGTTTGGTTTTGTATCTGTATCTTTGGGCACACTGCATGTTATAGGGATTCAATCTTGACTTTAAAGTAACAGAATATTTTTTCCTCTATTATTTAGCAACTGTAGATGTTCACTTTTTCTGTGATAACTGTCAAGAAAATTATAGTCTACTGGAACTATGGAATTGTATTTATCCATAGAATTAAAAACTGATACTATCAGTTTCTGTTCTGACCAGGGTTTTTGACTGTATTAATCTTGTCAGTTCTATTTCACCTCATGAGTTTTTGCAAGTAGAAGCTGCTGGAAGTTTTCTTTTCTGACAGTTGAAAAGTTTTTTGAGATTTCCTAAGCTCTCTGACCATCCTTTAGGCCTATGAAAAAAAAAGATATAACAGTTTTAAATCAGAAAAAAAGCACTATGTGATGATGAAAACATCTTTTTCTTTTCAATTGCTCTTCAACTGCTTTTGAAAAGTCAGCTGGGTGCAGATGTAAAATAACTGGATTTAAAAACAAAACAACTACTGCTGCTATTTGACCAAACCATTGTGCGCTCAAGGTAAATTTCTACTAGTTAGTGCATTTGAGAAGTGATGGCTACAATGAAAATGCCAACACAGCATTAACTGTAGGAATTACAGTGAAGATGACTGTAAAATGTTTCTTTTAACTATTTACTGATGTGAGACCTCCTCACATAATTGAATGGTATTAGAAGTGAATTGGAAGAGGAGGAGGTTTTACCAGGTGGTTTCTTTCTCAGTGGAGTGTTGATTGACTTCAGCACTACCTTTCTGTGTTGTGCTGAGAGCTAGGGGCTCTGGACCAGGGTCACAAAGCTGCATTCTAAACCAAGAAGTTCTCTGCTAGGATCTGCTATCCCAGTGAACTGTCCATCCAAACAAGAAGCTGGACAAAACTGAAGCCTTGCTTCAGCAGAGGGCTACACTAATTGAATAGCATATGGAGGTTTTGGCTGCAAAGAGAGCTATGTGGATGTCTTCAAGATTGCAGTGTATTGCTTTAAATCTCTTGAACAGTTTTTGATTTCCCTTAAGATTAAGTTGGTACTGGTTCAGTAACAGATGGCCTGCTTAAACTTGACTATGGTGCTTCTTGATGGTAACACTGAGGTCTTCCCTCAATATTTGATATCCCAAATCATTAGTCTTTTCCATTTCTTCTTCAATTGGGAATGATTGCTTTAAGTGCATGCAATTCGAATGATTCATTTCAGAATTATTTTTAAAGTTGTACCAGGGGAGATTTAGATTGGATATTAGGAAAAATTTCTTCACAGAAGTGTTTGTTAAGCACAGATTGCTGTGGTTGACTCACTATCCCTGGAGGTATTTAAAAGATATGTAGATGTGGCATTTAGGGACATGGTTTAGTGGTAGATTTGGGAGTGTTATGTTTAAAACTGGACTCAGTCTTAAAGCCTAAACGATTCTATGATTCAAAGTACATAACCAGAATATTAGGATCAAGTAACTCTCAGTATAATTAGTTGCTTTTCTGACATGGTTTGCCACTTCAACAGGTTGTGTGGTTGTAGAAGAGCTAAGGCAATGTTAATACTCAAAAATGGCCTTCATGTCACTGAGGCAACTTGTTATAATCCCTTTCTAGTCACTAGTAGAAAAAAATAATTGAGAAATGGGATTTGTCTAAGCCTTACAGGCACACTTATCTTAGAATGAAATGATCAATTCCTTAGAAATACCTATATTTCTTCTTTGGCTACTAAAGCAATTTAAGCAACTATCCAAAATTGCCGCCTATTACATCTACAGTGTAGATGTAGAAAAGGTTTGAGACAGACTGTAGATATAGTGCTTACCTGGAATATCTGTCTGCTTCAACTATATTAGGAAAATTTTTTGTGATAAAATAAATCATATAGATCCTGAATGATTACTCTTACCTATTTATTACCATATTAGTAGTCCAGGTAAATTCTTTCTGTATAGAAATTCATTACTGTGCAGCTAGTAATCGCTACCTATCAGCATGCTTTAAGACTTAAAAGAACACTGGGGTTTAAAAAAAAGTTGTATTTCTCCCTTTTCCTCTCTTCATGTGAAGTTTCCTGTGCTGGTCTAGTTTACCCTATGGACTTACAATCCTATAATTAAAACAATTTTAAAGCATGTGTAATAGTCTTGGTGCTTCCTTTTGATTGCATGCTAAAAAAATTAATTTTAAAGCAAGTCAAGGAATAGTCTGACACTAGTTTTTGCATAGAATGTAGCACACAATTAAAGCATCTAGTTTGTTTTTTTTGTTGCCTTTTTTTTTTTAATCCAGTGTTTGGACCTTATAGTTTTGCAGTACTCAGTAGATCTCTGAAAGCATAGTGTTTTGGTTTTTTTTTTGGGGGGGTGGGGGGTGGGGTTCAGTCCCTTCTTATTTCCCCTACAGGTTCTAAATTGAGAAGAGTAAGTCTGTGCAATGTTCATATAATCTTACAAATGTCTTTGTTCTGATAATGGCTCTTGGAATTGTGTGCAGGAATTGGTATTTCTTAGCTTTTATACTGTTGAATGAAGTAAGTATGATGTAATTTGTACTTGCTATCATGGTGTTTGTCCATTTAGGAAAAAAAGTGCTCCTTGATATGCGGTTTATGAAAAAAAGAAAAAAGACTTAAATCTAGTATCTTCAGAGAACAGATGAATTTGTGTTATCAAGTCACATTAACTATTGTGTTAACATGGAGCTGAAGTTCTACAGTTAAATGTAAAGCCTGAAGTGGCAGGGTTATTGCTTGTTGACCTGATTTGTAAATTGCAACCAGGGTAATGCCACACACACTCTTAATTTAGTGCTTGTAGTTGGAGTGTTCATTAAATGATGAATAGGTGCCTCTAACACAGCCAAACCTGTATTGTTTGAAAATAGTTCATTTCAGATGCAACATTTCAAGACTTGATTAAGGTAATTGTTGTAGTCGACTATGTTAGCTTGTTTGATATATTGCCTTTTTAAGTTTTCTTCATCTTAATTGGAAAATATTTAACTATATCAACATTATGTCTTTGAGTAATGGGAAGGAAGACCTGCTAGCTGCCAGGTTATCTTCCGTTGCCTGCAGTTCAAGTCTGAGAAGCATATGGCAGTAATCACACCAAAATGCTTTTCCCCATTTGGAGTTCTCTCCTTACTTTAGACATCTTGCTGTATCAAAGAGATTCAAGCAAAGGCTGGAATGTATGGTGCTCCTGGACACTACCTTTAGAGAGCAGGAGTGGCTGTTTTGTTTCATTTGAGGTCTGTTTTGTTTGGGTTTTCTGTCAACCCAGGGAAATCCATTTAAGTTGGTTCACTTTTCAAGCCTGTAACTGAAGAAAATACTCCAACTCAAGCTGCTAGTACTATAGAAGAGGCATTCCAATAGCAGATTTTGTTTTTCTCTTTATATGCAAGTGCTTAACTTTAGGAGAAAAAAAAAAAAGGTCTTTTTTAAAAAATACTGCTACCGGGAAAACTTAATTCCTTCTCACTTTTTCTTTGGTCTCAAACTAAGTGAGAAACACATCTGCTGCTGTGGCAGCTGGAGAAGAGCAAGGAATGGGTAAGCAGCTGATACAGGTACAGAGCTGACAAAAGGGTAAACTGGACTTTGAAAGTAAAATAATCTCAGCTGGCAAATGCTGGAAGTATCCAAGATTAAAAAAAGTCACCCTAACATAGCAAGATAAGCTCATGAGGGTGCAATTAATGTACCATTCCAGCCAAATGGGGATAGTTCCTCTGCAGCATGTAGATGTGTGCAAGAAAACATACAGTCCCCTCCAAACTTCTTACAATATAGTAACTGAGTAACTAAGTATTTTGGAGGCAGGGAGAAAATGAGAAAGGTCAGTTTATACTCACCACAGAAGTATTCATGATGTTCTTTAGCTGGTGTTTCTGTGTTTAGCCACTTTTCCTTGACTAAGTGTTCTCACGTATTGCAAGGACAAGTTTTGCATGCTTTAGAGGAAAAATAGGAGAAAAATTCTAGTGGTTTACCTGACACAAAAAAGTGTGCCTGGAAAAGTGCACTACAAAGGCTTATGGTTATTCTGTGCTACTGTCTCCTGGCTGTCAACTCTAAATAGTTCAACTATTGTGTGAACTGATATTGATAACCTAAAGCCAAAAAAGATTGCACTGATCAAAGCAGTACATTTTAAAGGATGAAGGATGTTTGGAAGATAATAGTAACTGTAAAACAGACCTCAAAGAGACAGAACAAGTCTCACAGAAAAATGGTAATGTTTTAGTTTTGCTGGTTTCTGCCTCTCTCCAGTGTTTCTCTAGTCCTAATACAGAAACCATTCTGTTCAGGTACTTCTCAAGTCTTTGCTGAGAACAGAAATTGAGACTCAAGACCTGCAGTCATACTCAGCCTGAGCCACATGACTGATGGGCTTGCTGTCTGAAAGTCAGGACAAGCTTGTGGTGCAGTGAACTGCACTTGTAGGGTCACATGGACTTGAAATGAACAGAACAGTATATATTAACACTGATGCAAAATAGGTCTGATGCCACTTGTCACCTCCGGAAGTCATCCTGGAGATTAGACTGTAGAGGAAGCAGAATATGATTCAATTCAAGCAAGCACATGGTGTGTTTTGTTATTGGTGTCAGTTCTGCTCTAAAAAATAGAGAGGTTCCTGTCCAAGGTTTGAATTATACTGCTAAAATCCATCACTAAAATCTTAGAGTGATTAGAGACAAACTCAGATGGAAGCCTGAGAGAAGAGGTATTCAGACTCTTCTCTTTCCCTAAACAACCCCTGTGAGGATGCTTAATGAAGTAAATTAGGCTTTTACAGTCTGAACACCTCTGTATTTCACTTTTTTGAACTCTCCTTAACTTCTTTGTGGGTAATACTTATAAACTTGATTTGTGCAGTCATCACACTGGAACATATGAATAGCTGGCTCCTTGAATTTTCAATCCAATCAATGAGCTCATTGAGGAAGGAAAAATTTCTTGCACTCCTATTCCTTTGATTTGTGCAAGGTATGAATTGTCTGTTCAACTTGACCTGAACCTTCAGTTTCTGGAAAGCAAAGTTTATATTTAATCTCTTCAGGCAATTGTATGATGGGAAGACAAAACAGAGATGAATGAAGAATAAAAGAGAAATAATTTTTCTGATTGTAGTGAATTAAGGGAAATTATACAGGAGTAAGTTCTTCTCAGATAAGGTAAACTGACCTAAAAGAGAAACATAAGCTTTGTGGATTAGTTATTTGAAGTTGCTCACCTACTGCTTAAAAATGCCAAGGGACTAGTATCTAAATTTTATTCATGTTCATAATACTTCTATAACTTCAGGAAGAGACAATGGTAATCACCAGATTAATAGCAGTAAAGCACAATTATTCAAGGGCCTCAAACAGGCCAGAGTTCATGGTTTCCATTTGAGTTAATGAGTATATTCCCTTCTGACCTTTGGTGTAAGGGCTCTTAATTCAAAAAAAAAAGGGCACATTTAGTATGCAGTACAAAAATATGAGCAGAAGAGACCAACCATGTAGTTTTAAGTGAAATAAATAGTTGCAAAGATTGTCATTGAGCAGCCTGAAATGAGGGCTTTTTCCTAATGAGCAAGATGAAAGAAATAATTTTCTTGTGATTGTACAGCCTCTAGCACTAATTCCAATCAGCAGTACAGGGCAGGTGGTCCTGCCACCAGGCCCTTCTTCACTCATTAAATGGAGTAGGCTGATGAAGCTGGCCTGTCTCACAGGCATGGAGGCACTGTGTGGTCTTGGCAAGGTATTCCTGTTGCTGACAGAGCATTCTGGTTTTGAAACAGGTATTTAGAGTGCAAATACATAGGCTGTGGTGTTCACATGGAAACTTTCAAGTTCCTCTTCTAAAATGTCAGTTAACTGATTAGGAAGACAAGACTAGTAGAAAATTCAGTCTTGGGTGTTCACCAAAAATATTTTTGGTAGAGAAGAGCAATGTCATGCCATAAAACACTGATGTTGCCCAGATCTGTCCTGCCATATGTTCAGAAACCTGCTCAGTGGCACTTTTTTAGGATGACCACAGATGAGGGGGGAAGAGATATTCCTAATTTTGGAATGCAGGATGAACACTGGGGATAAGGGAAGGAAAGAGGAGGCCAAGATTGTTAACGCTGCAGTGTGTTTTTTCTGCTTAAGTCACTCTGAAGCTCTTTGCAGTAGCTTCACTGACATGTCTTATTGGAATAACCCTTCTCTGAGTTAGGAATAATTTATCCAGGAAGGGAGGTCCTCCTACTGAAGCTTTTGCATTGTGCCGTCAGGCACTGTGTGTTACTTGAAAAGCAGCACAAGAAAAGTAATAGAAAACATTATCCATTATCAGCTCCTTCGCAAATTTATTTTAATGTTGTTTTTTAGAGGGTGAATACTGATGAGCATGTCACAGATGCTTGCTAGTATAAATTAAGATCACATGAAGTCTAAAATGTTTGTCAGAAAATGAGCTTGCCAATAAGGTAGCGGAAGACCTGTCAGCAGCATAAAGCGTTGTGCAGTGAAGAGATGCACACAAGCTCCAAGCAAAACCAGAAGCAGGCCACTCATGATAGCTTAGGTTCCGTGGGGAGCAATTTGGTTTATTAAGCAGTCTTTAATTTGCATTGTTAACCAGCCACTCATTTACCTACCGAGTTTTTTTCTGTAAAACTGTAATTTTGCCCATGGATAGTACACAGGCAGTATTTGAGAAGGTTGTTGAACTCCACCCACCTGGGAAGACAAAGAAATGTTTCTGAAGATCAAAGGGCATTATTTGTCACATAAATTGGTCCAAAATCACACGAGTACACAATCTTGCCATTTCAGTATAAGGAAACGTTTTTTGGTTTGTGGTAAAGACAAAAGGACAATTTTCCACCAAAAAAACCCACCAAAATGCATTTTGCCAGACACGTGTAAGAGCTTGGTTTTACCACCAATTCTGATTCTCACACTTCAAGGGAAGTAGGCCAGTTACTGCCCAGAGATCAGCAAGAGGACTGATTATAAGCATAGGAGGAGCAAGTTATGAGGACATAGTGAAAAAATGGGTGGGCTTGACTTGTCTTGACAAGTCCTGAAGGACTTGAGGGACTTTCAAATAAGTGTAAAACATTGGGGGACATCAAAGCAATGACCTGTTCTTGCTCTACATTTGTGGGGTAAAGAAGTCATAAGCTACAACTACAGCAAAGGATGTCTTAGGTTGGATTGAATAAAACTTTCCAAGGATTAAGCTAATTAAACATAGTATTAGGTGTTCTATAGAGCTGGTGCAATTTCCAGTAAAACTGGTGGGAAGAGGGATTATGATTCTGTCTGTGTGAATGATATGGATCCTTATGGCCTGCCCCAAAGTGAGAGCTCTCCTAGGTCAACTTCCAAGGCTGTGTGGCATTCCTTTTGCAACCTGGAGTATCCTCAGCAAGATCTGAGGATCTGTCTGTCTCAGGCCAAGCTGGAGGGATGCTTATGATATCTATAACGAGCACCTTTTTTCTTATTTTGAACAATACATCCCCATGTATAAGATGCTTAGTAATTTTTTTAGTAATGATGTGTTCCCTTGTTCAAAGTTCTTTTCTTATTGACCTGACCAACATGTCAAATTAAACAAATGTCTGGCAAGTGTCTGGGAATGATTGGAATAACTTAAGAAGTTCAATAATTATATATACTAAGAAGGTAAATGGAGCTGAAAGTAAAAAAGTGCTATATTGTGGTGATTTAGGAAATCAGGAGGGTCTGTTTGCTTGTTTCCATGAAATTCAAATAGATTGTATTCTAGAAAAATATTTTTAATTTATACTCTAGCTGAAGCTTTATTTTCACACTTCTTGTGATGGAACATTTTAGTAAATTTCACTGCTGAGTTGCATTTATCAGCCTGTTATGACTATGCAAATTGGGAAAAACTTCCATGATCAACATCTAACTAAATTTTCTTATTATGACAAGGCACTTCAAAACCTAGTCAGACTCTCAATATCAAATAAATGAACTGGTGTTTGAAACTTGAATGGCTCAGAGTGAGACTACTCAAGCTGCATCATGGTCTATTCAGGGGCTCAGTAGCTGTTCTAAATTCAGTGTATTAAAATTGGAAAATTGTGTCCCATGCTCTGGTCTGGACAAGCAAGGATTCAATATTCTTCGTGTGGAAGGGGAGATGGATGCAGAAATACCTGCCTGTGCCAGGGTGTGACCTGCAGTCCTTGCAGTGTGCAGAGGCTTTCTGGTTTCTTGACAACACTGCCTTCACATTGCAGCACTCCTAACTTAACTGGTAAAATGGGGTTCTCAAAAGCAAGATTAACCAGGAGAGCAACATCCACTCCTTACTCATTAATACCTTAGGACAAAAATCCCATGTACCTCTTAACCAGTGTAATTGAAGTATAAAACTTTGACTGAAATTTGCAAAATAAAAACTCCTGCATTTGATAAAAGATGGCAGTTGGGGACCTACTGAGGTAAAAGCTGTGGATTTTTCTTTCTTGGCTGTTTTAGTGGCTTATTTTCCTGCATCAGTTTTGATCGTGCATGAAATATGTCTGTGGCTCCAGGATGAATAAAGAAAAGCTGCTTTTTAGCACTGAAATAAAAAGGAAACGGCTTTGCTTTATGTAATATTTTCTTTCAGTCTTTCAAAATTAATTTCAATACAACTTTGCTCCAAATTGTAATATAAGCTTTTCAGGAATATCTGAATTGTGCTGAATGCAGTGGAATAAAACCCCAAAAACTTCAGTGCTTGATTAACTTTGCATCACTTTCTGAGTAATTTGCAACTCCTGAGTAGGTATTCTTGGTTATAGAACAAACCTGAAATACACATTGGTAGTGACAATATTTCTATGAAATGAATTATGCTGAATAGTTGATTCACATAGTGGAGTTTTGCTGCCATAAATCTTCAGCAAGGAAGAGGCACAGACGCTGGCTTTGAGGCCACAGGTCAAACCCGATCCCTCTACTGTGACATGTTTGTCATGTCTTTGTAATCTGATTTTCAGCATTTTTTTCATGGGCAACAGATGAGTCCCAGTGCTCTGTGTACACTAAGAAAAAGACTTAGACTTCTTTTACTTTGGCTCAGTTTGCTGAATATGACTATTTCATGTTGTATTTCTTCAGATGCTAGCTGTAAGAGTACAAATTTCATATATTGGTTTGACAATGTGTATCAGGCAAAGTTGAGGAACACAGCAGTGCTGCTTTTAATAGTAGCACAGACAAGAGCATCGTTGTCAGCAAGTCCAAGGGAATAACATGGAAACATGTGCTTCTCACTGTGTTTGCTTGAGGCAAGTGAGAACAGTGTATACAAATAAAGTTTGTGAGGCTGTTAAAAAAGAAAATGTATGTAAGGATTGTGTTGACACTAAAGGCCAGCATAGCAAGCTTCTTGGAGTAGGTACAGGGCTTCTAGTGCCTATAAGGCAGACTGTTGTACTTACCTTGAATGAGTACATGCAGCAGTACTTGGATCCTCTGCTACATGGCTAGCACACAGAAATTCTGGCTTGATTGGTTGCATCTTTCTATGAAACCACTTCAAGACCTGTTCAGTAAATAAAAAAACTTCTGTATTGTATGGTTTGAGCTATATCATATATGTAGACTGTTTCTTTACAGAAGCTTTTCCACTGGAGACTACAAGTATATTTAGAAGAAAGCAGAGAACTGTTCTGATCACAGAAGGGGAAAAATTCAGGAAAAAAAAAAAATCCAAGGCCTTTATTTATGGAGATGAAAAAGAATTCATTGCTTTCCTGTTATTTACAGAAACATTCCTTGTTATGTCTTGTCCTGCAGAACTTTTTCTTGATTTATCTTGCAGTAGGCTGTGGAGACTGCTGAGGATTAAGCAGAAAAGCATATTTATGGATGGCTAGGTGTAATCTAAGTGACTACTAAGAAAATCTATGCTTCCTATATTTATTTTGTGCAATGGGAATGAAATGTGAGAAGTAAAGATAAAAGCAGCTCTTCCAGACTGTTGCAATGTAAACTGTTTGAATGATATGCTTAACCCAACTGTAGACAGAATTAGAAAATTTGATAAAGGGAAATAGAAACTAGAGAAACTTCCAGCGTCCAAGTACAGCAGAAAGATCATGCATATTTTGTCCTTACCAGATAAAGATAGGTGGAATCACTTCACACAAGTTAGTTTGTAGTTCCTTAGGTATGATTATTGAAAAAGGATATTCTATGAAGGCTTCTAAAGATGTCTAAAGCTACCTATTCCCTACTATAACAAGTTTGATATGTTTATGGTGATGATGATTAGGCTTTTTTGCAAAATGATGATCAGCATGAATATATTATTTGATCTCTTTGTGAATTCGCTTCATTTTAGTACTTTGCATTATAGTAGGAGCTAATTAATTAGTGAAGTAAAAATAATTACTATATTTCCAGACTTAAATCTAATAGCTTTTCATGGTGACCAAGATGCTTTCTTTTTAGGTAGTGGCCTAAGCTGTTATGACTGCATCAAGCAAATCTAACATTATTAATGATTAAAGAATTATAAAACATTTCCTATAGAGAGCAGTGAGACAAAGTAGAGATATTCTTCATTATGCTTCACACTGTTTAAGGACTATTAGACTCAAGTAAAATTTGGCCTGTAAAGCCATTTTTAATGACTACTAAGACATTAGTGGCCAATTTGAAACTAGGTTTAATAGCATGGTAAAAATTTGCATGTACAATTTTTCCTTAATTTTTTTTTTTTTTTTACTTCTGCAAGAGAGGAGGTGGGATAAGGCACCTTTTTTTTTGTTTGGTTGGTTATGACGTGGGTTCTTTTGAGTTTTTACTTCTTCTGAAGTAAAGTTTTGTCTTCTTCTGAACTTCCTCAATATCAACTTCAGTGTTTTGGGGTTTGTACAGGCTATTAGTTTAACTGACAGGACAAAAAAAGGACAGCTTCCAGCAGTATACACTTGTGTCAGGGGATGAGTAAAATGTCTCGTTTGCATGTTTCTCCCCATAGCAGTAATAGATAGCATATGTTGAAATAAAATATAATAAAAAATTCAAATAAATCATGAGGAGTGTAAACTAGATATTTGGAAACCCTTAGAGCTTATAGTACAACACAGGTCAAAGTGCCTGCATAAACAGGAGTTCCTTCTCCTTCATCAGAGGCTTGCACTGGAACCCTAACATAAAATGAGACATGGAAATTGGTTAGTTCTATTTAAGTGATTTTTTTCTCTAAAACCCAAGATGCTTCTCTAAATGTTATCCAAATGAAATTTGGAAGTCTAAGCAACTTTTAAAAAAATCTGATTCTGGCCCAGGGTGTGCTTTTTTCCTGGTGTAATTTAAGACTGTTTCACATGCCCCTGTGGTGTTTTCCTAGTTGCTCGTCAGTGAGGGAGTGATTTTTATGAACTTGATATAAATACATGTGTTCTTAAAATTGTCTAGCTTTGACCCAATATAATCCAGTGGTTTGGCAGTTTTCCCCCACTTCAACTGCAAGTGTGCCTTCAAAAGGCTACTTAAAAGCAACATGGGTTCTGCTTATGTGCATCTTTGTATTTTGTGTGTATGGATACAATTTACTTCATTTGTTGGTTATTCCTGGGCGTTGAGCATGGTGACAAAAAACTTATTCCCCCAAAATTCAAAGAGGTTCATTACAGTCTATGTTGTAAAAAAAAAAAAGGGGTCATGTTTTCCTTTTTGTCAGTCTGGCAGGTATTGATCATCCCAGTTTAAGGGTTTCTGCACAGTGGTGATAATTCCATGGAACTCTAGTTTTTGAGAGGAATTTTAATTTCTTCTGTTCTTCTAAACCTCACACAAAATCCATTAGAAAGAAATGAATGAAACATGTTGATATGTGTATGGCTGTTCTTGAAAGAGACCACAGGTGGCCATAAACCATGAAGTACTAATAGCCTCCTTCATTGGAGTTTATATTGATTAACACCTGTCTTTCTGGTGACAGAATTTACCAACAGTACTTAATTTTAAATCGTTTGTTACACTTTTGACTTCCTGGAACCAAGACATGTCAATGTTAACAAGAAGATGTTCTTTGGGTATTTGTTATTTTTACTCTTTGAAATAATAGGCGTGGAGTGGGAGTGTATGAGATCCTGCTCAGAAAATCTAAAATCTCCCTTGCCCACACGAGAACCTTTCCAGTGACAAATGAAATAGCAGGATACCAGGAGAAAAAGCCTTGAATCACAGCTATCTTCTCTCTCTGTCAAACAGGTACTGCTTCTGTGGGGTGCAAAGCCTGGTCCTGGTTTAGAGTTCTGGATTTGTCAGTGTGTCTGTGTTGTGATGGATATTAATTGCTGGAGGGAGGGAGGAAACCAGGTGCGTACCACCCCGACTTGAGTGTGGTGGCAAGAGGTGTTCACCCGAGGTACTGAGGAGCCTCTCCTCTGCTCGCAGCAGGAGCAGCTCTCTGTGGGATTATTCTGAGTGCTGTCAAAAGGCAGTGATAGCTGAAGGAGTCACATAAATATTCTCACGTTTGATTCACCAATTTGATTGACACATCAAGATGTAGCTTCATCTCCTGGTCTCTCCTGAGAAGGGGAGAAATGAGGGCAAAAGTCTGCTGTCCACTATCTTGTGTAAATATCTGATTAATACTGCTGCATTTGAGCCCTAGATGTGACTTTAAGCAAGTTTGCTCTTGACCACATCTGTATTTTTGAGAAACTCAAGCCATTCATTGTTTTGGGGGGATGGTATGACGTGAATCAACTGGATTTAGCAAACACAAGTCTATATGTCAAATTACTGGTATGTGTACTGGAAAGGTAACAAAGAATGTATGGTCATTTTGGTCAGGAACAACTCAAAACTACCCCAAGCTTTGATCCAAATTAGGTTTAGAACTTCTGGTTTGAAGCATTCATATAAATGTAATGCTTTCCAATATCCTAATCCCATAAAAATTCCCAGTTTCAGAAAAAATCCTTAAAGACCATTCTGCATCATACTGCAGAAAAAGACAGATAGGTAACTATTTGCTAACACTTAAAACAGCAGTGGTTGCTGTAGTCACATCTTAACTCATTAGTTAGCGAATACTATATGCATGGCAGTTAAAACATCACATTCAGCATTAGTTTTACATTTCTACTGTGAAGTTCTTTGCTACTTGGACCTATTAAATGATTATTCCCTTTCTATTGTTGTGGGTTCGGTATATACACTTTGACTAACTTTTAAATATATCCTTTTAGCTGATGGAGGGTAGTTGCTATTTATCTCAGAACAGTCTTTTATGTTATAGTTTACAAAGAATCACCTCTACTACAAATGACCAGAGATAGAGCATTATTTAAATACCTTCAAGTAACCTCTTAAAAAAGTCAGCGTTTTCAGTGCAGGTGGATTTCTGTGAATGTGGGCAGATGAATCTGAACATAAAAATGACAGGGGTTTGTCATGTAAATGAGGGAATCTTAAATTTCCCAGGAACTTGTTTGGCTAAAAACCCCAAAACAAATGAGCTGTGTGGAAACTGAGGCTTCAAAGTATGAAAACCTCAAATTGCATGCTTTTGAAACTATCTTTATAGACTAACCTTAATGAGAACAATTTAGAAACCCGAGGCTGTGCACAGAAGTCTGTCTACTTGCTCAGGCTTGCTAGAATAAATCTGTTGAGTTTTTCCTAAATTGAATAGGTGCCCCTCAAGAAAGGTTGTGTTTTTCTTTTTGGTTGTGGGCTGGAGTTTTGTTTGGTTGATTTTTTTTTTTTTTTTTTTGATACTACAATTTTAACTGTAGAAGCTGATGCAGAAATCTTTGGACAAGTTAGTATATGTTTTAATTTAGAGCATCTAGTGTTGCTTAGTAAGCAGATGAACAAGAATGCTTATATCCAGGATGTTTCACTGCATTTACAGCTTTCTGTATTTTTTTAGTAGAATTTAACACCTTTCGAGTTACTTTCATGTTTCCTGTTTGCCTAATTTTAAAAGGATTTGACATTAGGGAGGCTGTGTCAACCAACTGGATATAACTGAAGGCCCTCTGCGAAAACAATACTGAAAAATAACTTGAGCTTGTCTCATTTCATCCTTAAGACTTCTATAAACTCACTTCAGTCTTGCATAGCATGAGCCATTACCATCCCTCATGCTGAAGACCATAAATGATTCAACAGCACTTTGTTGATATTCTTATGAAATTGTAGTTGAACATATACCACTTGACAAAGCATCTTAGCTATCTCAGCTTTTTTTTTTTTTTTTTACTTTTAGTACATGTTGAGGTTGGAACGATGATTTAAAATTGCAGTAAGTATTGTGATTCATACAGTTAGGTAAGTAAATGATACAGTAAAATGTGTGCACAGTTGGTTCAGAGCTTAATGCCTGGGCTATTATGCCAGTAATGAGTGTCTGAAGTGACATAACATAAAGACTTGAAATACTGTATTGCTTTTGACAGGAGGCTGGTGTTCTTTTTTTAGTTCAGGAGTGTTGTCAGTCTTTCCTAAGTTTTGTAAAGGATCTAATGCTGAAGAACATAATCACAAGTGGCTTCACCTAAACGTCTTGCATGTTGATGGGACTTCTGTGCCATGTGCACAGGCAGGGAGCTAAAAGATTAAGTTATATAAGTTTTCATTTCAAGGTCTGGCTGCTTTGTTTGTGTATTATTCTCAAGAATTATGAGTAATACATCTCTTAAGCCAGAGCAATTGGAAGGAGATTTCAGTAGCTTAAATCCTGTAAATTGTAGCTGAATAGAATAAAGTATGAAGCTCAACTGCCTTATCAGATAAGGGCTGAATAGCAAGAGCAGAGCAGAAGGTCTGAGCTGGGGAGGTGAGTGAAATAAGTGATGAGTAGATTAGGTGATGACACAGCATGAAAAAAACTTGGAAAACTATTTTCTGCTTTATCTTATTACTTTCTGATCAGCAAGCAGTAGCTTATTCTATTGCAATACCTTGCAGGACTTATTTGCAGGCAAAATGGTTAACAATTTGGGGGTTAAAACGCAACTTGAAACAAAATCAACCTCTCTTTCCTGTCATTACTGCAGCAGGAAAACATCTTTGTGGTGTTGTGATGATGGAAAAAAGAGGGAAGTAGCGAGGAACAAACTTACTAAGTAGCACTGTAAGGTTTGGGAGGTGGAATGATGATAGAATGGGAAGACATTTTTAGCAGCTGTTCCACGGAGCAACTTGTGAACAGTGAGGCCAGGGAAGAATTTACAAAAACAAGTCATGTCTGTGACTGAGACAAAGGACTTGCCTGTGTGAAGCAGGAGAGGTCTGGCTCTGGCTGTTTCCTGTCCGTGTGTGGTGCAGTTTCTGAGAAATAAGATAACATTAGGATAAGGAACCAGACAGAGATAGAAGGGTAATGACCATGTTGGCTCTTCTGAGTTGTCGTTTCACAGAATGGTTTGGGTTGGAAGAGACGCTAAAGATCTTTTAACTGCAAACCACGAAATTTCAGTAAACACAACTTCACCCAGGACCTCTCTCAAGTTCACTAAGTTAGAGTTCGTTGAGTGCAGTCTGTCCATCTTCCCTGAAACAATCCCCTGGTAACTGCAAGTCCTTCAAAATTATAACCTCTCAATTGCACCAGACAACCTGCAGATGAAGTTTTGATGTATAAACATCTTTCACTTCTGACTGCTGTTGGACTGGTTTGGATACTAAAAAAAAAATCACAAGAGAGCAAATGAAATATGTTTGGTAAGCCCAAGGAAAATCTGGACTTGAACAGCTGGTTCGTTCTAAGGGACAGTCTGAATTAAGAAATCTTGTCTTGCTGCAATTCCTACCCTATATTAATGGCTAGTACTTAATTTCATGTAGTTGTTTTTTCTAAGCTGTGTAAGTAGTTGGATTAAAATTCTGTAGTCAACATATTTCCAAAATATGTCAAGAAAAGTAGTCCCATCCCCTTATGACTGTCCTGATACTAACTAGAGAAAATTATTGAAATCTTTACTGAATACTGATTTATTAGATAGATCTAAGTTACGTTAAACATCTGTGTTTCAATATTAAAAATTATATTCTTAAATTTTGTTTGGGTAAAGTGACATGATTAGTGTTTTGAAATATTTTGAAACAGATTTAATTTTTTGATCCATGTTTTTACACACCATGAAAGAAGCACACAGTAGGCTGCTTCTTTGCAAAGAACTTATTTCTCCCTTAAAATGCTGCCTATTAATTTGTTTAACCTGTATTTAGTTAGTGCTGTCATTATAGTATTCTGAATAATATTATTTAATTTCAATTTAAGAAGCCGAGGGAGTTCAACTGTAAGATCTTCAGACAGCTCAGAAATATGCTGTTAAAGAGCTGCCTCATAACCTTTTGTTTTCTATATTGCATAGGTATTTTGCCTTGGCAAAAGAATGCATGTTCTGAAAGTGGGCACCTCTCTTGGTTTTAAATAATCTGATATATACCATGTAAGTAATCTTTTTACATTCAGTAGTCAATTAATATCCTTCTATTTGTTTATTTCAAGCTTGTACTGGTGGCTCTGTGTTCCTCATCAATGAATTGATGCACTGTGACTTCCTTGCTTTATTGTTTAATAGGGATTTTCAAGCCTTCTAAGCTTTCTGTGTGTCAGAATGAGGAAGTTACCACATAATATTGGATTTCACACAGCAATAAACGCTAGCAGAAAAAAGACTAAGATATCAGTGACCTGACAAAGCAATTGCATAAAGCTTTGTAGAAATGAAACCATTAAATTTGTTCCATGATTCCTTCTGTAAATTAAGTCCTTGCAGGTTTCAGATGCAGTGTCCAGTAAGCTGTAGTATAAAAATCCTTGAAAACAATTTGAAACACTTGATAATGGACTAGGGAGAGACTTAATAGTGAGTTTATGGTGCAAATGTTGTCTTCTGTGTAATGACAGCTAGAGGAGAGAGGTAGTGCTCCAGCCATTCCCCACTGACCACACTGTGTGAATAGCCCACTGGAAGTGCTTGTGTTGCTTATCCAATCTAAACGAGCAGTGATGTTTGGGGCTGTGTTCTGTGCAGAGCCAGGAGCTGGACTGGGACAATATTGGTGGGTCTCTTCTAACTCAGGGTATTCTACGGCTCTGTGATAATTTTTAAGTTTCATAATTTTTCATCACAAAGTATTTATCCTCAGTAATGATCTGGAAGGATGTTAAAATAGTTTCTAATCAATTTAACAGGAGGCAGATGCACCAAGAAACTGGGAAAGAACTCTGAAGTGTGCATTTAGCATATTTTTAAAAGATGGGTGAAATTTCAGTGAACCAGAGAAAAGTTTCATTTCGTTTCTTAGAGTATCAAGAAGGTATTGGGCAGGAAGTCATGTAGCAAAAATCTGTAAAAAACTTTTTCAAGAACAAGAAACATGCTAGACTACATACCTCATGCAAAGTCAATCTTATCAAGCACGTGACTGTTATGTAGCTTTAACTGCTCATGAGATAAGGCTTAGCTATCTGACTTTTCAATGAAAGGCAGAACAGGCTCCTGAAACTGTCCAAGACAGGAAAATAAAACTGTTTGCATAATGAAATGCATAAATTATTTTAGGAAGGGACTCACCCAGTATGTGGTTTTATAGTAGATTCTGCAGTCATGGGTTCTTGAATGCTTCTGATAATCACGTTTGTTCTTGGATTGTTTAATGTTAGAAAAGCTTGTTAGCACTGGGCAAAGCTGGGGGAACAATAAATAAGGGTGCAGACCTGTTGGTGGGATTCATCCACACAAGTTGCTGTGGGACATCCCTGTGAATGTGGCTTCAGTTTCTCAGATGGTAACTGGAAGCAGCACCACCCAATCCTGCAACCGTTGTCACAGACTTCTGAAATAATTAGCTCCCTGTTTTGTGCCACTGCTGAAAGGAAAGGGCAGTTCTGTATTTTATAACCTTGGGAATATGAAGCAGTCAATTGTTTGTTGAACAGGTATGACAACATCAGGAGCCTGGGGACGCAAAAAAAAACCCTGAAACAAAACACTAAATCTGCAGTGCATTCAGAAAAGAATAAAAACATGATATGCCTTCCAATTAAGCTAAGACTTATTATTTGAAAGGATTGAAAGATGAACTTGCACTAATCCAAATATTTTTGAAGGGAGGAGCCTTTTGACTGAAGACCACTTTTTAAATACAGCAGAAAGTGATGATTTCTGTAGTTGAAAGGTGAACATACACAAATTGAGTCCAGGAAAGAGACAAGTATTTAATGGGGACGGCAGCAAACCATCAAAATGTCTCAGCCATGAATATGCTCACTTTAACCTCATTTCACCTTTGAAAAATTGTGCATCTCAAACTTTTATTTGAGCTGTTGGTTTGACTTACAGACTTCAGGCAGAAATATTGAAGTCGCTTGGCTTATTGTACCAAAGAGGTCAAGCACAGAGTTTTGCAGTATTATGGCTTTTAGAGTATAGGAATCTGTGTTACAATATATGGTTAGATTGCTTGACCCTGCTCACAGCTTGTATGCATCCCAATTATTTTTCTTTACTTGTCATTCAGACAAGAAAAATTGACTTTGACTTTTTCTCCCCTGTGCAATCATGTTAAGCTTTTTTCCAGTCAGGTGTTCAAGACTTTTGATATTTTTATGGTTCACAGAACTGCAAAAGATGTCAAGTTATTCAAATGAAAGTGCTTAAAGAAGTCTGACAATTGGTACCATCCTGCAATAAAATATGGAATGTTAAATGAGTCTGTTAAAAGTTTGTTTGAGGGTATTCAGATAAAACAAAATTCTATCATGATTAAAGATACTTCATGTCATATTTAAATGAGTTTGCAGAGCAAGCAGTGCAGGAAACTGGGATGTTGATCACAGAAACTCACATTGTCACGCGTCTGATGTATTTCAAGAATAAATGTGGTAGCGTGAGGAATACACATAAAAAATGTTACTGATACCAGAATTAAACCTATTTAAGTCTGCTTATGGCTACTCATAGAGTACTTTGCCTGCAACATGGATACCCTATGGCAATCTGTTGTGCCCACACATTTCACAGGGCTTTCATACCCACTGGCTTGCATTTTCCATAGAAAGCATTATAGAAACTTGAATATTCAAGTTGGATCTCGTTTATTTTTACTTCTTTAACTAAGCCTAAAACTGATATACAGGATTGATTCTTCCTCTGCAGCTTGAAACTAGCCATTAAAATTACATGAAATAAGTAATAAGAAATAAGAAAAACTTCTGAAAACTAAGTATGTGGAGTATTTAAATGCTCGGATTTTCTCCTTCTCTTTAGAGTAATTTTTTTTTTTTTTTTTTTAAATGAGGCCAAGTTGCTGTTTGGGTGTGGAGAAGGTCCAAAATGATCAATCTAGTGTAATTTCAGCTTTGGTACTGACCATGTGCATGTCCATGAGGCTGACTTAAAAACAGTTTAATATTTTTCAGCATAGGCAAGGAAGCTGAATGTCTTGTAGCAAGTGAAGCACTCAGCCAACATATATAATATGAGACAGTCAAAAATCCTAATGCTGGAAGAAATAGGGCATTTAACACAAAGGTTAAATGTTTACTTCTTGATAAATGAGGTGGAATCTTAGCAGCTCTATTTCTTATGTGAGAAGGAGAAGTCCCTGTCTAGAATCTGTAACAGAAATTAGAGTTTGTATCCCCCTTGCAACCTTAAAAACATTTCACATAAGGTGAAATATTGACCATTACTGAATATCCCCTGGGATAGCTGGACAGAAAGAACTTGAAAAATCAAAAAGAAAAGAGTCCAAAAAATCCCCAAACCCACAAGCGTAATATTGAGCGAGACCTAAAATGTTCATTCCCTTGTTTCTAAAATTTTGCTTTATTTGTTTATTTGGTACAATATAAGATTTAAAACAATGACGTGGTTCATCTTAATCTCATATGCTTTATTTCTTGGTAAATATCTTCTGATGGTAGTAACTCATCTTGGTTTCTCACTGAAAATACTAAAATCAACTCATCTGTCCAACAGAAGAAGCCCAGTCCAGAAAAAATTATTAGCTTTTTTACTGGTGATTAATACCATTAGCCTTGGTTCAGTACAGATTTCTGATGAACAAATTCAATTCTGTAGGTTAACTATCATTTAATCCAAATTATGCATCTGTTATGTAATTGCCATTATAAAATTGTTCCAAGGAAAGCTGTCGACTTTAGTGGTGGGAATTTGAATCTTAATAGAAAGCTCTTAGAAGGAAAGTTGACATGTCTAATAAGAAGCTTAGAGAATGGCTTTCCATGACACAGTAGCTTTTTGTCAGAATTCAGTGTGCTCATTTGAATTTCTGGCTTCTACAACACACTGCCTTAATATCCTGACAATTATAAGAGCATAATGATAATATAAAAGTGGAAAAATTATAAATGGAATCCTGTGGGGTTTTGTGTAGCCTAAAATCGATTTATCCTTTTGCTGCTAATATAGGCTATACTAACACTGCGCAAGAGCAGCTCCTTGATTAAATGTCTCCATGTTTTTACTCAGGTGCTCTCTGCTCTGTTAAACCTGAAGGAACTCTTGGGGACAGAACTGTCTGTGTTGGAGTGCAAAGGACTCAAACCTGTTTACTATACCACACTACAAACAGTGTTTCTGCAGACCTTAGGGAACCACACGGACGTAACATGGCGGGAAGGAAACCACCTTGCAGAATAGCAGAGTGCTATAGCTGCTGCTTTGCAGAGTGGTGTAACTAAAGTATCTCAAACTTGGCTTTCATTTATGCTCTGAAGTGTTTCTTAGTTTCTGCCTTGAAAATGTGATGTTAATAGAGAAGGCTGTTATCTAACCTTGGAAAGGCTTGGTTTGTGTTAGTCAAAACAGGATCCTGTGTTTTACTTTGCCGCATGTTCATCAACCTGTTGGCCAGGGTCAGTTCAGAATGGTGCTTGGCTTCATGAGTTCACCAGGCATGTCTGTTAGACTTAGAACAGGTAAAATTGGCAGTCAAAGTATGATGTGGCTCAGCTACACCTTGCGGCACTTGGACTGCATGGGGAGGACTACTCTAGAACTTAAGTCAGAACTATAAAGAAGCAGAACTTTTCAGAGATTTTTTTTTTTTTAAGAGTAAAATTTAATGATTCCAGACTTCACTTTGTGATTTGTTGTAGTTTTGTCAAGCTTGATATTGAGCTATATGGAGTGAGGAGTACTGCTGTATATAATATTTTTTTTCTTAATCTATGTTATTGTTCTTTGCTTCCTTTCTCTCTACTGTCAGCCAGCAGGATTTAGAGAGTGTTCTAGCTTTATTGCAGAGGATGTAAGAAAAATGAACCTCGATCCTAGCCATGTTCACCACCCGAGAAAATTTAGTCTTGTTACACCTGAACATCACAGAATTGTTAAGATTGGAAAAGAGCTTTACTATCAAGCCCAACCGTGAACCTAGAATAGCCACCACATTCACCACAAATGTGGTCCTCAAGTGCCATACCCACACATTTTTTGAACACTACCAGAAATGGTGACTCCACCCTTCCCTGGGTAGTCTGTTTTAATGCTTGAGAACCCTTTCCATGAATAATTTTTCTTTAATATCTAATCTAAACCTCCCCTGGCACAACAAGGAAGTTTCCTCTTGTCCAGTCAGTATTTTCATGGGAACAGAGACTGAGTCCCACCTTCTGCAACCTCATTTCAGGCAGTTGCAGAGAGTGTCCTTTCATCCTGGCTGAACAGCCTCAGTTGCTCCTCATCAGCCTTGTGCTCCAGCCCCTTTACAGATGTTCTTTGAAATCAGCTACCATCTATAACTGACTTGCCCAATTTCACAGTATAAACCTACTTGTGAATGCTTTGCAATAAGCTTAGAAAGAAACCATATTCTTATTTTAGTGCAAGACTTTAGACTCGTATTGCAAGGCCAGTTTCAAAGTCTTGGACTCCTCCAGATTTTCTCTTAGATCCTGGACCGCATTTCTTTAGCTTGGTTAGGTGCTCAATTGTATTCTGTGATAGACTGAGTGCTGGATTGTTTCCTAAAGTAGTTTCCTTAAGGTTGTACTTGGAATACATTCTAGAATAATAAACATTTCACAACCACCCTGCCATCCTTCTTGCCCTTAAGTGTTTCTTTATTTCTGTTTCTATATGGCTGTCTTTTCTACCTCCACATGCATTTGTGAAAACACCTGATGAATTTATCTGTGTTAAATCTGAGCAAGCGAAGTCAGGGCCCTGATCCAGGCTTATCGAGCATCCACAAAACAGGTCTTCTAGCATAGAGGGGAGGGTCATTCTGAAATGAGCAGAAATATTTAGGTGGAATGACTGTACACTCCCAAATTGTTTATTAAACTACAGGTAAAAGTTGTGCTCGTACTTTAGTGACAGTAGCTGCTCTAATCGGGGAGTTCCCCAGTGACTGCTTTTAACTCTCTTACTCTGCACTCCTGCACGGTTTTCTGCTGAGGGACTGAGCTTCCACCCACTGGCACAGTCTGTTAAATAAGGCAGACAAAACTAGACTGTACCTCTAAATATGTTTAGCTGTGCCTGTTAAGGTAGCTTGCTGGGATTCAAGTTGTTTAGACTTATCTGCACCTACGTTAAGTACCCTCAAGTAGGGATTATGTAGTGGTGTTCAAGTGAAACCCCATCATTACAGGGTGGAATTTTCGGTGAGCTGTTTTGGCAGGTGATGCAAGCCGATGGAAGAGATTTCTCTGTCCTGCAAGACTCATTACCTGCTGGCTGATGTGCTGGGTTGTAGGCAGCTAAAGAAGGCAAGATGGGATGAACACAGAGGGAGGCAGAGCAACAGAGCAGAATTTCATAAGCAGGTGCAACTGAGGAAACAGGGCTTGAAAGCAAAGGCACAGACTTTAAATTCATTGAAAATTTCTTGAGAGCTGTCAAATTATTGTTGATATATATAGTCAATTACTGTGGAAATTAGAGTACTTGTTCTTTCTTCAGTCTAATTTTGGTCATCTATTGTGTAAGTAGAAGAGCAGAGTTAAATCTTAATCTAAGAACATACTGCAAGTCAAAACAATTAAGCCAAATAACTTGTTTTTAACAAGACTGCTAAATTTTCATAAGTGCTGAAATGAAATTTTTTTAAAGAGCAACTTTTGTGTATGACTGTCTTTCAAGTAACCTAAGTAATCTTTGAATTTGATATTGGAGCACTTCAGAATATTTTTCTGCTTAGATAGTAGTTACCTAAAGGTAGAAGCTATTAGCTGGTGCTTGCTTCCAAGAAAAGATATTAACCAGGAAATGGACAATGAGTTGTATGGGTAATGAATGGCATATTCCTTACCAGGAATGCCAATAACAATAATTTAGTGTCTAGAAACCAGAAAGAACATGCGATGTCAAAATTGCATCATGATTTTTCTGAAGGTTTATAGGAATTCAAAATTTTAGGTTTCCGTGAGGAAGAAGGTTCTAGTCACATGTTTTAGAGATTAGTGGCCCCTGAAATGGAAGCTTTCCTAAGAAATAACTTGGAAAAATTTGTTTTGAAGAAAACTTGGCAAAATAGTGTGACTTCAGACTATGAAGGATAACAAAAAATACCAATAGCTGCAGAGATAATATTCAGTGTAAATGTCACTCTGTCTTTACAGAAGCACTTTACCTCAACGGCCTTAACATTTGGGAATATGGAGTCACAAGATGGATGGCATGGTATCTGTTGCATTTTAAGGGTGAGGGTGATCTCCAAGAAAAGCCCGTAGGGCAGCACTGCAAGCAAAGGGCTTGTAAGCTGTGTTGGAGGATGTGGTTGTGTGGATAAGGGAAATGTAGGCACCAACATTCTCTGTTCTCAGTGCAGTGCCCAGGACTGGTTCCATGTTGTTGAAAATAAAGGATTACCCTTTGAAAACCCTTTCTGTAATGTAAAATGAAGCCCTGCGTCTTCCAACTTTGAAAAATAGCAACTAGGGGTGAGACAAAAGCATAGAACTCCTATAGTTTTTTCTACCCTGCTAGTCACCTCAGGTGTTAGAGCAGAGGGACCATGATGAAAAATATAGGAGTCTTTATCAAATTCTTGTTCTTCTTTCACGACACAGTGTATGAAATGAATGTATTTAATATACTGTCGGATTTTTCTTCTCGTATTATCTGGTATGCTCTTCTAGATTCAAATTCAGTGACAAGATGATATTTGTGCTATCTTGGGACAACTGAGAGTTCTGGGTTGTGGGGGGGGGGAAGGTATTTTTTCTGTTGGTGATAAAATAAGTGTTGAACTTGTGGTTAAAATCTATTAATGAGTCTGGGGGATTTTTATTTTTGTTTCTTTCTATGTAGAAAGAGAATCATATCATGGAAGAGAGCAGTCTGAAGGTATGAATGGTAAATATTCTGGAATCCCAACAGGAAGCAAGTGACTAGAGACTTAGTAAAATGGTGTGAGATCTGTCTTCAAAATCTAAGCTGGCAATAATTTTTCCATTAAAACACAAATTGTGTTGTAAATTCTTTTCAGACCCAGACCTACCAAATGCATTTCTTATCTGATATTACTGCTTTTTTTACCTTAATTTCGATGTGGACAGTGCTGAATCGCTTCATCTGGCAGACATGGCAATACCATAGGGCTTTAAACAGGCAATAAAGCAGCAAAAGTGTCCCAGCTCACTACTGGCTTTTATCAGCTGCGATACACAATGAGATGTCATTGGTTTCAACAATGTTTGCACTCAGTTCTGATGTCGCTACCCACAAGGCATCTGCCAGAAGATTCAATTTTGTTACACCGGTAAAGTGTTTTTTACCAGGGGAAATAGTTGACTGTGTGTAGTTAGTGACAGGACGCGTCCGCTGTTGTGCTGTCAGAAGCTTCCATCTAGATGTAAACACTTTACATAAGCTTAAAAAGACAAAGGCTGCCTCGATTCCTGCCGTTTGTACGTACGTCAGTGCTGCAGAGGGTGAAACATCAGTCACGTTTCTCTGGCTAGATCGGCTATGGATATGAAAATCTCCAAAGAGCTTCCTACTCAGATTGCAAGCACATTTCTGCTGGCCTCTCTTAATAAGAAAAATGCAATCTCCACGGGGGGAAAGAGATAAAAGGCCAGAGAGAGTGGAAGATAACATACTCACCTATTGGAGATAAAAAGTTGCTCTTCGTTTTTGGCTGTGTGCTGTAATGGATCCTGCTCATCAGACTAAAAATTGAATGAGTGTGTGAGGGATACAGCAAAATAGATACCAAGTAAAAAGACTTTTGAAGAATCATTTGTAAAAGGGTAACACACTATTTGAACAAAGGAGCAGCTGAAATGTCCAGCAGAGAACAACCTGTGTTCCTAAGTGACTCCTTCCTGTTCCAGACATGCAGATTAGAGCACTCTACACCATTGTGTAACTGTCTATTGACCTTATCTTCTATAATCTTTTAAATCTTGGGCACTTCGACTTTTGTGTGCTCCAAAAAGCTTGAAAATGGAAATTAAGAAACTAAGAAAATCCCACATTCAAGTTAAATTTCCCATTTTCTTTCTATTTATACCAAATAATTATTTTATCTTTTCCTTTGCCAGTTAATTTATTATTATTATTAAAAGTACAAAACCCTGCTAAAATGTGAATTCTAAGGTGGTGGTGGTTTTTGTTTGTTTGTTTGTGTTTTTTTTGTTTGGTGTTTTTTTTTTTGGGGGGGGGGTTTTTTGTTGTGGTTTTTTGTGTGTGTGTGGGTGGGGGGTTTTTGGGTTTTTTGTCACTAACAATTTGTCATCTTCTTGTAAGGGCACATGGGCTGCTAAAATTTGAGTTCAAAGGTCATGTGCTTGGACCATCCAGACTACATGAATTATTTTTAGGCAAGCCCTATGTCAGCAGGCTAAAGGGAGATGTGCACCATGCACTCCAGCAGATGCTTGGGTGCACAAAAGCTGTGTTAGCAGTGATGAAACCTTTGAGAAGCATCGCTGTGTGTTGCAGTGGAACACATTCTGGAAGCCATGTTGAGTAGGAGGTTCCTCTCTCTCAGATAAACCACTGCAGCTGATACTTGTCTCTCAGCACTGAAATTTTCTCCTGCTGAATGTTGTTAAGACAACTTGCATTTATTCTTTTTGATGAACTCTTGAAAGTTCTTTCCTTCTAAAATAACTGCTTTATTTTGAAGTAGCAAGTGTTAAAGAAGGTTTAAAAGCACAAATATAAACTCAAGAAAGTTAGAAGCTTGAAAATTTTTGAATTCACGTTTTTTATTCCTTCAAGTATGGGCACCATTAAGGAGAGAGCAAATGGAATTCTCTCACCTGTTCTTGTAGACTGGTACAGATATGACACAACTGATTTGTCTTATTTTGCTTTTATCAAAATGAAATGCACAGCCAAATTGAAAGCAACTTCCCACATTATCATCCTTTCAGCCAAATTTACAGGTTAATATTAAACGACTGCTTTAAAATACCTTCAGTCACCATACTCTCGAAGACTGATCGTTTAGTGTGGTGCACTGAATTGTTGGTATAAAATGTAACTCTTTTTTGTTTGTTTGCTTTATAATTTTCTTTTGTTTTTCCTTCTGTTAGTTGGAAAGACAAATGTGTGCTGGCTGGTAGACACAGCACTGGGGGTGCTGAAAAGGGTTCGTGTCGTCTGCCTTGCTTCTGGGTTTTTTAAATTTGGTTTTTTTAAAACATGAAGATTGTTGGCACATGCCTTCATTTCTGAACATAACAAAATTGGTCCTTGGCTTTTTTCCTTTGACTATTCCACTTTCATTCTAACATACCTTCATGTCTCCCTGGGACATAACATTGGTAACTACTATTTTAATCCTCGTGAATTTTTTTCCTTCCTTTTGTTGTTGGATAGGCAAAATGTTACATTTATTGTTAATGTCACACGTTCCTGATAGGGAAGAATAGTTTTATTGTTCTAAACGTCACGTTTTATTTGGTTATTTATTATGCCTTTTCATGCAGGGCTTGGATGAATTAACGTTTGTGCAAGTGACATGACAGGAAGGATCGTTACTGCTATTGCTGCCCTCTGGGGAATTCACTAAATTGGATGTGAAAACTGTGATATTTTCAAGCTCAAATATTCTGTTCTCTCATGGTAGATGCTTCCTCTCTTTCTTAATTCTCACTTCTTTGTTTTCATGAGTGTCTGTGTCCTCACAAGTCTTGCCAGAAAGTCCATGTTGTTGCAGTAATGTTAGTTTTTGCAGTATCCAAATGGGCAATTTACTCACAGAGCCCAAGGTGCTGCTTACAGCTCTGTTGAAAGTTGAAGTTTTTCCTAGCTTTACAAGGGTACAGACTCATTTCTTAAGCATTTAATCTTTCCGTTTGAAACAGTTATGGTGTAATTTTTCATCAGGCGACAGGTATATATTTTCCAGTAGTTGAAGGGCAAGGGTTCAAAAACAGTCATGTGTAATTTTTTTATCTTTAGTCTTAATTTTAAAAAAAAAAAAATTTTAGTAGTTTCATTTAGTAGTGCTCTTCACTAAAATGGGCTGTGGTCATCTCCACTACACAGCACTTCAAACAAATAAAGTCCAGTCTTCTCTCTTGATTATAATTTCCTTTTTGTCTGTACCACATGGAAAAGTCCAATAGGTCTGTTACAGAACTGGGTTTGATATTTCCTTTTTTTAAAAAGATGAGCCACCATAATCCCCATGTTCTTCTCCTTCTTTCTTCATTATGTAGCTGTACATGTGTTCAACCTAATTTTACTGGAAAATATAGACTTAAAAGTAAGTTAGTTTTGGGTAGACTTCTCACATTTACATATATGCTGTCTGAGGGAAGTTGAAGTGTTTCTGCTAACTGTCGTGACAACATGTACACAGACATGGACAGCAAATAATTTTCTTCTGTTAATAACAATCTCCTTATCTTAACAGCAATCCAAACCCAACCTATTGTCTTTGAGTCTTTCTTGATGGTGGAGATATTTTATGTGCTTCTTGGCTCTGCTATGTGGTCTTGCTAACCTTTTTAAATACCTTGCTTTACATAAAACCTATATCTGAAGTTAAATGTATGACAGATACATTCTAATATTTTAAATTTTGTAAACCATAAGTGTGAGTTGTGTTTTCTTTAGTAACGATTATTTTTGGGCATCTGTAGTCATGAGATTAAAGTGCACCTTGTAGCTATGGATTTGGATGGATAAATCAAGTTGATAAAATATTTACTTCTTAGTCAAAAAGAGAAGGGAAAAAAAAACAAATTAAAAATGCTCTAGCAACCTCAGACCCCACCTTCTGGCCTTGCTGACATATTACCACAAATTGTTGTGAAATTATTCATAAATGAACAACCCCATCACTGTACAAGACTCAGTTGCTGCAACATTTCTTAAGCTGAGCTGTACACTTAAAATTCGAATTGTTGTTTTAAAGTTTTTCGAGCAGTGTTATATTCCTGCCTTACCTTAGACAGCTGGGTTCAACCTGAATAAGTGACTGTATGTTCTTGCTTTTTGTTTGTTCTACTAAAGAACTGCTGTATCAGTATTAGCATGTGCTACTTGTAATATTATTGTAGTTGAAATAATGATGCTTATAAAAAAAAAAAAGTTGCAGTCCCTGGATAGATTAACATTTCTATACTGACTGCTGTGTTTAGCTATGTCGTCCTTACTTGAAGTCTCAAGGAAGGAGATATTTACTTTTGAGGCAGGAATAACTTGCCATTTCAAATCTTGCTCTGCTGCAGTCTCATCTGCTTATCTATCCGCAGTCCTAAAGGTATTGATGAGGGATATAAATCCATTGTTTCTGAAGAAAAATGTTGGATATTGTTCTCTCTACTGTTAGTGAATGGTGGTTGTCTTGGGAATGAACTGAGAAGTTTTAAAAAGGTTTGCCATGATATTACACATGATTACTGGTAACCATGCTTCTTGCAATAACTGGACATAAAGCCACTTCAAAGTTCTCCTGTATTTTCTGTGACAATTAAAGCTTTTCATACTTCACAGGCTCACTGGTATCTTGTGATAATTAAAACTCCCTCATGGCAGTCTGGTGATAGGTTCTTGATCCTGATATTACCTTGAACTAAGAGGGTTTAAGTACCCCGGGCATCTTTTAAGACAGGAAGCCCCAGCAGGGCACACTTTCTAAGCCTGTATCTGCATCATGTCAAGTCTGTAACCTTTATATCCACATTATTAAATGCTTACATGTTGACTAAAACATCCCTAGTTTTCTCTTAAAGCCCTTGCCAGGCCAAACTCTAACAGAGTAGGGAAGAGGCAGTAGCTCTAGCTGAGATGTACTTTCTGAAACTGTACCAGTGAAGTTGCCACCAGGTAGCTGCTATTTCACAAGAGATGAGGACCCCAGCTGCTTGAGTCATCCTCTTATTGATGCCTGGAGGTGGTAGGTACTAAATTAACCTACAGGAAACACTGATATCTACCACTGTTTTTTGTCTGGCTGCACTGGGTAGAATTTTTCTGAAGATGTAAACTTTGCTGCAGAGGATCGCGTCTTCTCCTTTGTACTATCAAGCTCCATCCAGAGGTGGCCTGGAGCAGTGTAGTTGGCTGCATGAATGATTATAGAAATCTATACTCATGGAGTAAATGCTGTGCTCATTCCTGTCAGTCTGACCTTTTTGGACTGGCATGGGAAGAGATCATCTGGATTGAATAAAATGTTTGCTCTGACGTTTTCTCTTTTTTAGTGTCTTGTTGCACCACCTGCAGTTTAGTTTATGTATATGAATACAGGTAGGATTTCCTGTGGGGAGGTCGAGTATTCAGCACACCCATCTATCTTTGCTTGTCTGCTGGAAAGGTCTTGCTGTGCAGTTTATGTTCTCTTGACAGAAGGCACCTATTTTCAATGGTAGGTACTTGCTGCTTGCTGTCCTCTCTGACTGGGGTGTGTGATACTACCTGCGATGTGTACCCCATGAGTACAATGGTAGAGGTGAAGTCTACAGCCCAGATTAGAACGAGCACAGTGTTATCTGCAGTCCTGCTGTTTCACAGTGATAGTGGAGGCTAATGCTTGAGATGTCATCTCTAATTGCCATATAATAATAAAGAAAAGGAAATATGATTACAAGGTTATCTAAAAGGGATATTGTATTAGTCTGGATGGAATCAAAACAGAGACTGAGTTTGCGAACAAGTCTAGCACTTGGTAAACTGAAATAACATCCTTCTGTCTGATGTTAATAGTATGGCTGGGAGTAGAAAGGAGATGTTGGTGAGAGTTTAGACATTAGGTTACATACTTTGTTGGGTAATAATTTTATTCGTTTCAGAGTGTAATTTTCCAGGTGGGCAACTAGTATACTCTGCCCTAGTAGAGCACTCTGAGCACTGTTGGTTGACCTCTGTCCTTTAAGTATTCAGGAGATGTGACACAGTCGTTGTGATGTAGTGATGTTCTTGAAACAGAAATATTGTCCTCGACTGCAGCTGAGTTAACGCGCTGGATACTCTTGGAGGCAGCTGCACTGAGTGAGCAGTGAAATGGAAGGTTAAGGGGTAGAACTCATCTTGTATGGGATGTATAACATGAACAGTAGGTCTAGATAGTACAATGTTATCTCCTTCACTGTTGCTTCATTCGTCTTTTCCCTTCTCACATCAGTACCGCACCAAGCCTGATATGCTTATATGATTCCACTGATAGGGGTAGTAAGGACCACTGCATAATCTAGAACTTGCCAACATCTCTACAGTTAATAACAAACCTTCAAGTGCTAATTAAATGGTATCTTTGATATTCATCTTGTAGTTATTTCGAACACAAAGTTTTGTGTGCTGACTGAAACTGAATTCCAGAGTGATGCTGAAACAGGCAACATAAATTTGGGCAGACTCTGCTGGCTATACAGACATGTATCTAAGGAGGGTTCTCCTTGCCCAGTACTGCTTCAGTGTTGATTGCTGCTCAACTAGTGTCTGCAACAGGGCTAAACTACAGGTAGCCAGTTGATAAATGTGGTCCGTGTCTAGCACAGTAGATTGGGATTTATTGTCTGTTCTAGAAATCTGACTATTCCCTGTTATGATTTTGGCACCTGACAACAAGCATGGTCACAGCTTAGATCTGAGCATGGGCAGGACTATTTTCAGCAGTTGTTTAGTGAGATTTGGAGCCGAAGGAAGTTTTCCAGCATAACTGCAGGATCTTTTATGCCAGCTGGCATGTTTAATTTATGTCCCTTGGTATCTTTTATTTGCTAATATAGACAGAACCTTTTCTTGTAAAATTTCTAGCCCTTACCTACTAAAAATAGAGACTTAAAGGTCAAAGTATTTTCAGACTACCTGAGACTCCACTGAGATATTAAACTCATCTTTCTGTCAAGTTGGATGATGGGTATATAAAACTTTCCTGTCAGCTGGGATGGGAGAAATCTTGGACTGCGGACTGTGTAGTCCTTTTGGGTTGAGGTTTCCTCAGTACTATTTCTGAGCGTGTAGCCTATGTGGTCTTCCACTACAATGGAGTGCAGGAAATAACTGATTCTTGAGAACACTCAAGAGATGAGATGATATGACAAGAAAGGGATAAAAGATGAACCTTTGGCTCTATAATTAGTTTTTACCCAGATAAAGATGCATCATGCTTTCAAAATGTCGTAGAACTAAGTGTGCTGTTAGTGTCTTGTTTTTCTGACTTTGGAGATTTTTAGGTATCTTGTAGAGTGGCGTTACAGGAACCATCCCTGCTTTTTTGGATGTTGGTTTCAGAAAGTGTTGGTCATAAAACTTGAGTTTTATGACAAGGCTGCTGACTGTATATCCACAGTCAGCAGTTCTCCTGAGAAGTGGAGAGCAGGTTGGGAGTCTCAAAGCATAAGTGCTGTCCGATCATGCGTGAGTAAGCAGACAATGATGACTTTCTCCTCATCTAAAGGGGAGAAGTGACTTCCGTTTAAATTCTTATTATGTTTGTGAAAAGAGCAATCATCAACACAAAATATCTTTGGACTGAAACATCTTTGGACTTCCACTGAAAGTACTTTTTTTTATTCTTGTGAAATTTTTTAATATTTTGTTTCTGAAACTTGCAGGGGTTTAGACTGAGGGTATAAATGTGTAGGTATTCTTTTTGGTTTGGTTAGTTTTTGATTTTTTTTTTATTAATTTGCTGACTGTCTACCATCAAATACAGAATTTACCAAAATTTTTTCAGTTGTAAAGCTGCTACATCACGTATCCCAGCCAGCAGGCTATCTTTTGCTATAGTCATATATGAAATTTGGTAAGAGTCTTCTGATAGAATACTCAAGAAATTTTAAAAACAACTCAACTGTGTGCCATTGATTAAGTGAATTTTAACTTATAATTGTAATCAGAGCTGCGTCATTCAATTAAAAAGCCAATCTTGATTCAAGCTATGATTAACTCAACTAGTGATGTTTATGTTGCCTGGTTAAAACCTTTTTTTTTTTCTAGTTAATTGCATGATACACAAGACAACTCTATAATGAAAATAAATTTGTTGATATTTTGATGGGGATACGGTAATTTTGTGATTAAATTATTTAGCCAATTACATGTTGTGCAGTCAATGTATTTGTACTAGGAGCAAAGTACTGGGTACCATGCTTATAGCAAATACTTGTAGCATGGAAGGGGAGTTGTATTCCCTGTGGAAGTGTTTGCCACCACAGTTTGAGAGCTTCTGCACTTTTGCCGTTTGGACCACATTTTTCTTTAATTCCTTATTCTCAGCAGGCATTCATTTTTCAGTTAGCTACTGCTACTATTGCAGACTTGAAGAATAGGTTCGTTTGCTGAAAGCCTTATTTATATTTTCTGATTATAATACTTGATTTAATCAAATAGATTGCCCCTTTCTACAGACCCTGTTGTCCACAGAAGAATAAACCAACAACAATCCTATGCAGCTAGAAACAGTGTCCACTCTGGAAGTCCCAAAAGGTGACCAGTCATGCAGATGAAGGATTTGCTTTACTTCAAGTTATTAATAAAGGAATTCTGCCATTATGACATGTGGTCATATTTGACATTATGTTGCTCTTAAATGGGAGGGTCTTGTGAAGAAATGGGTGAGCACCTCATGGACAACACGAACATGAGTAACACAAATGCTTTTTGCACCCAGAAAAAAAAGTCTGAAATACAGTTATTTTGATCCTGCATATAATTTGGTTGTTGTTTAACTTCCAGAAAAACAGATAAGGCCTCACTAAGCCTTTTTCTTCTGCGTAGTGCAGTTAGACTTTTCTGCCTCAGCTTCCCTATTGGGCAGCTAAAGGCACGAAGGTGTTTTGATGCTGGAAGGTAATGGTGCAGTGATCAGTATCCTGCCCCTCTTCACGAGATAATTTTCTCAGGGTGCTAAAGAGGTGATGTTTTTATATCTTGGATTTAAGCATACATGTATGTTGCATACAGGTAAAAAAATAAAAAAAAAAGAATCCTTAGTTTGTGAGGTTAAACCTATTTTGTAAAACATCAGAAAAATGTTTGGTCACTTACTGCAGGAAATCAGTGAATGCACAGAGAGGGTGAGGCAGGCAATGCCAAGACAGCATTGCAGCTAGCTGTGTAGTCCCTAAGTGTTTTGCCAAGTAATATTTATCAAAAAATGATGTGGTTTTCAAAAGTGATAGAACTAGACTTCTGTATCGCTTGTGTAGCTGTCTCATATGTGGACTGCTCCAAATCTATCCTGTATTTTAATAGTAAAGTAAGTTTGTCTTTTACTTCAGACCCTCACCTGTTGTCTTTCTTCACTTTTAGGATAGACAGCATTTTTCTTTCTGAGCAGTATGTCTTCACTGACCTCAATCAGGTTGGTCATGCTTATTCAAATTCAGATGGAGGTAGTTTTTTTAACAGACAAAAATACAGTGCTGGGCTTTGGAAAAAAATCCTAAATTTAACTCAGTTAGTATAAAGTATCCTTGTGATACTTTGTCCTCAGTATTGATGAGAATTTGAAATTATATGTGTGAAATGCTGTGATTCTGTCATGTCTCTCTGCTTGGATTTTGTGCTGGAAGTTTTTTTGTAAATTTCTCAGAATTCATCCATTTGAAATAGAAGCTAAATATCTCACTGTGGTTTTTATAATTTCTTTTCAAAAATGTATTCCAACCTGTTATTGTGAATAATTCCTACAAAAACAAAAAAAAAAGAAAAACAAAAAAACACCTAAATAAGACATCCAATATATTCTGTTCTAACTGCCTATGAGTGACAGCTTATTGGTTACACCTTTTGATGAAGAGTATCCTCGCTGTGAAAAAATATGAAATCTGTAGTCAAATAGTATACCTTCTGAGTAACATCTTCAAAAATCTTGATTATTGGCATATAATTCTATATGTTCCAAAGTTGTATGAATAAGTTGGTAAAAAATATTTCCCTAGGAAATGTCTTTAAATGATTGAGATATTTTTTCAGGATTTAAACCATTTGTGCCTTATTTTTTTCAGTGTGTGCATTTTTCTATGAAATCTGGTGAACAGCAGAAACGGCAGCTTTTTGAGTACCTAGCCTGAGGGGTTTGATACAAAACATGGAAAGAATAGTCAAAACTTTGGCTACTTGTTTGAACTCAGTGGAATGCCCAACGTGTTACTTAACTATGTTGTGGTTATAACTATTTACATTAGTCCAAATATTTATATAATGCACAACGGTTAAAGTATGAGGTGCTAAGTAGAGAATGAGTATTTTCTTTGCAAGAAAGGTGTTCTGTCCTATGAGCAGATGACGTCTACATGTTTTGAGGAAAAGATCTTGCAAGTTTCCAAGTATTTTAGGAAAACATGCAAAGCAAAATATACCAGGGAAACATTTGTTTCTTCTTTTAATTCATGCATCTTTTATTTATCAGCTGGTCTTACTTCTTTTAGTTCTGCTCTACATTTATTTATAATGGATATGTTAATTTCTTACTGTCAATCGGAGTGAGTTTTCTCCTTTTCAGGATAGTGCGGACACCTCTCTGAAAGGAGGCACATCAGTGTTGTTAATTCCTTAACCATAGCCCCATCTATGGCTCTGATGGGCATGTCAGCATCCCCAGGGAGCAGGACTCAGGTCAGAGGCTGCAGGTAGTTCTCTTATGAGGTGTTAAATTCACACCTGTTTGAAGGTAGTTTCACTACAGAGCTATTTCCTCTCCGGTAGTGTCTTTAAGTCAGACTAATCAATAAAAAAATGTGTCTGAAAAAATTTCTCGTTATTCAATACATTAGAGCCTTATGGTTTTTAAATTTCCTCTTCCCTTTTGTTGTCAGTATCTCATATTAAACTGTTTAGGCAATTATTTCAGCTCTGTCACAGACCAGAAAACAAATTCTAATACTTGCCAACAAAATACATTAAAAAAATAAATCCTTTGTAGTTCAGAAGGGAATAGAAAACATAATGAGCAGAGCAAACTAGGTCCTGTTAATAGTCCTTGTTTAGGACAGACGGACCTTCCTTTCCAACATGTTTTTAATTATTAGAGCTTGTATTTTTGATTTCTGCATTGCCAGACATGAGCCCGAACCTTGAAAGGTGACCTTAATGTAGCTATTTATATTTGCTTGAATTCAAATGTGCATTTGAAAATGTAACAATAAAACGGTGAGGTATGTCAGTAGTTGTGTCAGAAAACTAGGAATTAGATGATACTTGTTTTGTGGATATTGCCATGTTACCTGGTGATTCTTGTTTTATATAAAAATATGTACATATATATATGTGATGCTTGTTACATATAAAAATATTTATGAACAGGCAAGAATGACAGGCTTTGCCTTTAGGATTGAACTAAAATGTTAGCTGAGTGCTTTTCAGATTTTTTGTGGTCTTTATAGAAAACTGAAGCTTACTACCCGAGCTGTTTTTCTCTTTGTGGCTCCTGGGCTAGAAATTGGTTTCCACCTGTTGTGTGGGCAGGTGATGGTTGTGACAGGCACTAATTGTTTTGGTGGGCATATTCTGAAAGACAGGAGGATCTTTCAAGTATTTTGTGAAATTGTTTTCAAGCAAAATAGATGAAAAACCATGCACTGTTGTGGGATTTTTGCCATATTGGTCGACATTGTTAGCGTCAATGAACTTGATTGGGAATACAAAACAAAACTTAAGCAGACTCGGAATAAATTAGAATAAAATCAAAGACAGTATTTGCAGGATGCCCTCTGAGGAAAATCTGTAAACTTTTGTACAGTTCTGACAGACAGAAATCCTGTTCTCATGCTAATATGGCCAATAATGAAGAAACGTGGGAACAAAAATACAGTGAATGTGTTGTACAAGCAGAATTGTGCTGAACTAGGCTGAATAATGGGGTTCTCTATGGGATGTCAGCCAGCCCTTTAATGCTTACTGATGCTACAAAAGCCCTTGCTAATCCTGCACCAGGAATTGTTTTTCTAAATCATGTCAGGACTTTGATTTCATTGTAATAGAGCAAGGCAAGGGAGGCTGGCTCTGAGACTCGGGACAGACAGCTTGCCCGTTTGGGAGGATGATGCTTTGTAATGGTGTGCCATGCTGGAATAGCAGCTGACAACAGCCTGCACAAGGACCCGCAGCTTGAAGGAAGTACTTTGCTCTCTAATTTGTGGGCTTTCTTCTTACCTGCTAAAGCTGTCTACTACAGCCCTGGCTAACGAGGACATTTGGGACTCTCTTGTCTTCATTTGAATCCTTTTTTAGTTGCCACACGGAAGGGTGACAGTTGTGTCAATGCTGTGTGGGAAGAAGAAGGAAACAACAGCACCTCGAACTTCAGGATCTAGCAGCGCCATCTTACCCTCCAGAGACATTGCATGAGAAAGCCAGGTTTTAAATGATGGGGGTAGAAATATGCTGGTTTCATAAGCATTTAGGTGTCAAGGAGGTGTAGCAGAGGGCATACATTCAGAATAGCTTCGTTTTCCCCTTAAAATCTACACTCTCTGTTGTATCTTGCTGATCAATACATCAATACTGGGCTGGTGAGAGGAAGAGGGTTTTATTTAGGAAGAAAAAATGAAAATCTGTTTGTGACTCTCTGTAAATTTTTCTCAGTGTAAGAGCAGGGATTTCACAAGGGAGGTAAACAAAGAAAAGCCCACATTGTTCCCTGCTGAGATTTCTGTTGTTAGGAGACTAGGGAACATTGAAACATAAATAAATATGAACTACTGCTGAAGACAACTGAGGAGTTTGGTAATAACATCAAGTGCATGTGGAAGTACTTAGCTCTGTGGATGACTCCTGGAGGAAATGGTCTCTGTGCCTAGTGGAAAACTGGGTGGCTCAGCTCACACAGTCTCCTGGCAAGCTACATAGGTGAAGGCACCTTGCATCCTCCCATTCCTTTCTTTTGTCCACCTTGTTGCTTTTTAAGGGAAGCAACAAGGGAAGGTGATCTTTTGTGAAAACCTCAGCAACAAAGCCCAACTTAAGTGGGCAATGACGAACAAGAAATGGTTTCAATCAGTTTCACAATGTCAGTGTAACTTTCTATTAAAAATATGAATCCAGCTAAAAAATTCTTCCTAGTAATTATTTTAATGTAAATCTCCCTGGAAATCGTAGGCCTAAAAAATGCAATTTAATTAGAAATTATATAAATTAAATTTTATAATAGATAATCTCCTGGTTTCAGTCAGTCGTGACTGGTTTTTTGTTAGTTGGTGTAGGCCATTTCTTAGATGTCTGTTCACTTTTCATCAACTGTGAATACTCAGATACCCTTTTATCTGACTTGGACACCTTTATCTTGTACGCAGGCATAGAATTGTACAGATAACTTCATTATTCATTAAATTCTATTATTGCTTTTAATTAAAGTCTCTGCAAAATCAACACTGAAGTGTCTACCTGTTATGAGTATAGGTAAGTTAATAAACATTCATTTGCCTTGCTCATTAAGAGAACCTAATGTTGCTGCACAGCATTTTTACAATCAAAATCTAAAGCCCACAGAACTTCTTCATAAATCAGATTAAAAAATACTTTCTTATAAAGCTAAGTGACCTTATAGATCAATGTTTCCAGATAAGATCCAGGGTAAGCTACTCCAAAGACAGAAAGCATCAGTCTTAGGTGATTGATTTCCTCAGCTACTCCCAATGCAATTTAGTGGATACATAGTTTCTGCAATAAAACCTCTTCCCAAATGGCTGAATATTTATACTAAGATGGGCTAACTAAGTATGAGAATTGCATCATCTCTTGTATAAGAGCTGTGTATGTTGCATTTGAAAAATCAAATAAGAAAACTGAATGAATACAGGGTTATTCTTTAAAATGAACCATTTCTCTCTCAAAAGCAGTGTTTCTCTCTTACTTAAATATAAAAATCACAAGGTAACTTTCTCATTGTGGCTTCAACTAGTATGTATTTTTACTGTCCTTCAGTTTTCTGGGAAATCCTTATTGTCAGATTTACTGCCTGCACCTTCACAAGCACAGTTAAGAATGTTGACTTTTACTTGTCCTGGCTGCAGGACAAGGAACTGTGGTTTGCATGAAAGAACTGGAAGTCAGGAATTGTTACTTTTTTTATTATTATTATTTTTAATTTCTGATACTGATTGACTCTGTTTCCTGGGTGGAATATAGGGAAAATAATTAAAATAATTATTTTCATGCCAGGAAATAATTTTAGGAATTTGAATGAGAAGTATTTTAGAAATCTGAACTTACAACTGGAACTATTAAATTCTATGTGGTCATTTCTTTTCGGTTTGCACAAGGATAGCCAAGAAGAAATTAGAAAATGCTATGTCACTTTTCTCTCTTGTAAAACAGAACAAAATTTTGTCTGGGGAAAAAAAAAGTAGGATATCTAGAAGAATGCCCATGGGTGGAACTCACTGTTCTTGCACCTTTCTCAGACTGAGACTGAAGGTGGGGCTTCAGGATTAGGGAGTGCATTGAGGCACCTTGGAAATGGGAAGGTGTGGCAGGTGGCAAAGAGGGCAGCAGGAGGAAGGTTAGATTTCCTTTGGTCTTTATTTTGGGGCATGCAGGGTGAGCAGCCAGACATGTTCGTGGGTTAGCAGCCAAGGTAGAACGACAGGAGATGGACAAAAAGTTGAACCATTTAAAGACTAACAAATAGTTGTTTAAAAAGGAACATGCTGTTTTGATTTTTTTTCCCCCCCTCTTTATAAGCCAATGTGTCAGAGCACATCCAGTTGCTTACTATTACGGGAATCAAATATACAAAGTAACAGTTGGTATTTACAAAACAGCCAGAAGACTTTGCTTCTGAGAAAAGGTTTATTAGCCACGTCAGAAATCATGAACAAAAGCTGGTAAACTTGATCTGACAAGCAAACTTTCCAAAACATGAACTACTGAGTAACAGCAATTTGACTGGCTTGAAATGCTAGTATACACTTAGAGGCATAAATACTTTAATGAGTGTCTCTGTATAATCTGAATCCTTCTTGCCATGTTGCTTTTATTTCCACAGCCCAATTCAGAAATTTCCTCAGTGTTAATTAAGACTTAAGTTATGTTATGGTAGACAACTGACTAAGTAAGGGAGCAGTAGAAGCTGTAGTCGATCACTTGACTGTGCAACAAAGAATTCCTATCGGTAGCCTGAGTCACACAGCAAAAGGTCCAGAGGTGATGATTACCTTTGCCTCATAAAGGACATTATCATGCAACAGACAGGTAGACTCTTCCCGTGCAGAACAAACTAACAGAAGCTGGTAAAAAGTATGCTCTGTGAAAACAACTGAGTAAACCTGCACTAAGGATGGGAAAAGACACCAAGAAATGTAGATGCTGGGTGAACTTGCTAGGGTTCTTGGGGTTACCATCTCCAAGTGGCTGATTTGTTGCCCTCCAACAGCTTAATGTTTAGATATCAAACAGTAAATATGGTATCTAGAAATAATACTTTGCAGCCTTTGTCAATGTATGTCTTCTACGCAATGCTGAGCTGCCTTCAGATAGACAAAAGGTATATAACTTATTTCTTGGTCAAAATAGAGACCCGTGTGACTCAGCCTATTCCTCTGTCCTATGGACAGAAAGCAACCATGACTTTGGCTGCTTTGGACCTGTATGTGTGCTGTGTGTTGATTCTGGTGATGCTCAGAAGAAAAACTAAATCAGAAATTACTGAGGCTGGTGGCTTTTCTTCCATTAAGACAGCAGTTTGGATCTCTCTTTCCTTTGAGAGTGCTTGTTATCATGAAGTGGAGGGACCTTCATGCCTTGGAAATTCCTACCCCTCTTCTGTATTGGACAATTCCAGCCTAATAAGACCAACAGTTCCCACTGACTCCCTCAAGTTTGGTTTCCTTGGGTAGTCATAGTGAAAATAGTTTTTGACTTTCTGGAGTTTTATAAATAAGTTATGACTGACAGTGTTTTCTGATAAACAAACTAATGTAAATAAATATTGCTAACTACTCTCAGATTTTGAAAACCTACTTTCTTAGCTTTGTTAACTTATTGTCATTTCTCTGAGATCAAGGTAGAATCTCTTTCTGTGTAGTGAGGTGTTGGGGTTTTGTTTTTTTTTTTCCCCCAAGATAGTCAATACCATTAATGTAAAACAGGCTTTTTTTTTTTTTTTTTAATGGTTCTATTGTTAACCTCCTTCTGACAGAAGTAAAAAATAGTCGATACTCAGTAGTCATAATTGCTATCAAGTGACACCAACAGACAAATGTACTGCAAAGCTTCGTGCTAACATGCTGGCTGTCAGTACTAAATGTGTTTACTTTTCAGAGTTATTGTCACCTTTAGCTGTCCAGAAGGGAAAAAAATAGCTGTTAGCAGAAGTAATTTTCAAGGATGTAATAATTAAGAGGAGGGCAGTGTCAATTTGTTGAAATAGGTTTCAATATATGCTATTTTTTTAATATTCTACTCTGGCAAATTAATCCTCTAAAATACAGCTTTCTGTATTGAACATGGCTGATTCAATGGTTATTTCCTATGAAGATGATCATAAATAGGAATGCTGGTGAACATGCAATTTAGGGTTTCCAGTACAGAAACAGCTGCTAGCATTGAGTGGTTGTGTATACTCTGTCAGTGAGGGTTTATTGCTGCCCTGGGTGAGCCGTTTTGGCATTCCAGGATATGCAGCCTAATAGCTGCCCAATATTTAAACAGGGGGAACAGCTTGGATTTCAGGCCCCGAAAGCTCTAACATTCCTTTCTTGCACAGTCCCAGAGGGCCATGTGGTGCCTTTAATTGGGAACAAGTAAGCATTAGTCTGGTGGCTTGAGCAATTCAGGAGATGAAATGAGACAGAAGTTGTCTCTGCAGGTGGGTTAACAGCTGCTGCCAAGTGCCTCTCTATCTTACTATCTCAGAGCAAGCCTCAGAGATGAGCCTGAATAATTTCCAGTGTCATATAAAGACTGGAAAGCAGCAGGAGAGATTTGTTCCGATTCTTGTGAAAAAGATTGATGTGGTGTTTGTTTTTGAAGACTTGAAACTGAGAAAGAAATTCTTTTTTGGTTCTCCAGTCATTTAAAGTCTGAAAGTAGGTATGCAAATACCAGCTTTTTTAAAAGTGTCGTTGTAAGCGATAAGCAATTAACCCTCTAAATGCAACTACCTATAATTTAGCTATCAATTAACTTTGTCTTAGTGCCTCACAAACTGTTACAAATAAGTAGGACAATCTGTCTGGAACAAGTAGCTTGGAAATGTAATTACCTGTCTTATTTGCAGATGAATGTTTTTGACAGAAGCTTTAAGGAGGGGGGAGAAGGATATCATGTGGAAATAGCTCTGACAAAAATAAAGCTCCTTCTCCCAGTGCAGTCCTATTCAAATATGAAGGCCTGTTGATCCCTCCCCCTTTTTATCTGTAGATTTACCATGCTGTTACTGCTGCTGATATATCCTAAACATGAGTTTGCCGTAATTAGCAAATGGGAGAGCAAGAAGAGAAATTAGGATGTATTAAGCAGAAGATAAAGGAGATTTCTTTGGGCAAGATAGCCAACAAACTCTTTAGTGTTTAGCTGAGTTACCTTCACTCCTCAAATGTTTCATGGCAAACTGACTTTTCCAATTCACTTTTGCACATCTCAGTAATTGAAAGAGGAATGCATTTTCCCATCAGTTCCATATTGGAGGCTCATGCATCAGCAGACCATTTTTGTAAGTGCTTATCTGTGACTGTAGGAAAAAGGTTTGCTATCTAAAAATCCATAAGAAGCAGATCAAATATGTATCATCTGTGCAACTGAATCCTGAACTGTGATCTAGCTGCCTTTTATGAGCTAACGAGGGTCACTGTGGGTCAAGTCTTGAATGGAAACTTCCAGGAAAAATAAAAGTGTGGTAGGAAGTACCCTTTAGTGCATCCATAAGTGGTGCTTGCCCTTTGACTCAGTGATATAATATAGCTTGGAAGATAGTTGTAATAGTTTGTGCAATCTTCTGGTTTGGTGTCTGAACAGATCAGTGGCTTTTAGAGCACAGAACAACAGCTTCACTCTGGAAGGTCTGGCCTAATGCAGTGAAAGGCATCTAAATACATGGTATTTCTAATGGGTAAAAACACGAGCTGGGGAAATAAAAACTTGTGTCTAATCTCTTTAAAAACAAACCAGCTAGATGATGAGATTGTCTTCTTTTTTAATTTATCATTGGTGAAAGTATATTTATACAAATAAGAAGTAAATTGTGGAACGTATTTTTCTGAGAAGCTGTAAAAGCCACAACAGCAAGTGGATTAAGGAGCAATACAGTAGCTTCACGAAGAAATCCGTCAGTGGCAATAACATATCAGATTTAAAGGCAGTCTTCAGATCATGAACTGCTAGTTTGCCAACACCTGGAGCGTACACCAGGAGAAGGATCATTCTGTGCATGCCTTACTTCCCAAGCAGGCTTTCCTCAGCACCAACTCTGCAGTAAGTTAAAGTCAGGGGATATTTTCCTAACCCTAGGCATTCTTAGAATAATAAGCACATAAAATAGAAAGACTGTTTATGAAGCAGGACAAACTTTGTTTTGTTAGTCCATAGCTTTGAATAAAACAAGGAATTAGGAAGAGCTGGGAACTTGGGGACTGACACTAGAAAAAGGGAAGGGAAGAAAACAGAGGGGCAAAGGACAGGTGTGTCAGGGAAGACTTTAAGGTCTGTCAAAAAAACTTCATATAATCACAAATCCGTTGACACCAGATAAAACTATGCTCACTTAACTTTTCTCGTAGAATGGATCTATTTCTTCTAAGCTTTAGTGAATATGTTTTTTTCAAATCCTGTTGCTGAAGTGTTCAGTAATCTGAGTTCATAACCATGGTGTCCTGTAAATGTACCAGATTACCAGTTGACAAGGACCTGGACCAAGACCCAGATTGCACCCTGTAAATGAAGTCAAATGAGAGTGCTACTCTGTGTCTGAAGAAGCAAGGCAATTAAGAAGTATTCTATTTTGTTCTTCCCTGGTAAGTGTACCCAGTCCACTTAAAATTTCCTGGTACCTTGAGAGAATTGCAGTGTAGAGTATAAGATTTTCATCATGTTGCAGTGTTACCAAGCCAGCATAAGTATTGTAGAGAAACGGAAAAAAAAAAAACCAAAACCAAAAAACCCCAATTGAATGAAAGGCTTGTACCTCTGTTTAAAAAAAATATATGTTGCCGTTATTTCATCTGTTTGTCATCCTTTGCATGCTAGACTTCTTCTTTCTCTTGACAGAGACATTTTCGAAGTTTTAATTGACAATTTCTTCAATCTTTTTGGATGCAAAGTAATGTATGCTGAAGTGAGAAACTGAGCATGGTGAGGACAAACACTTTGAAATTAAAACCTTGAGATTTAAACCAGTCCAAGAAATTAAGCATTCAAGCAGTTTTGTGAAGAGTGCAAGTTCTGTAATATGTATTATGATCAAAAACTCTGGAATAATTCAATCCTATCTTTAAGCAGTTTCAAAATAGTTTTCTAATTTGGGCTGAATATTCTTATTGAAAATGGAATTTTTAGAACTTCTTACCACCACCACCTTCAACATGTGAATGAATTAATGAAGCAGCTTCTGGTTTTCATATGAAATATACTTTTAAGCCTTTTTTTTTTTTTTGGAATACACATGCTAGCCCTGAATTTTGTCCATGGCAGTCTTTTTTTTCTCATCTCCTGCATCTCTCTGTGGGTATTAATATGAATAATTGACCAACACAAGTAACCCATCCATTAGTAAAGGACTTTTGGTCTATAAAGCAGACTTACTTTCCCCTTGGCGGTATTTAGGAGTGCACAGAGAGCATCAGAAGCACTGATCATGTATTTACAGAGCTGTAAGTGCAGAGTGAAGTTTTATAGTAAGTCAGCAGGAGCTCTCCCCATGCAGTCCCTCTGAACTGCTGTGGCTGCAAGATGATACAGTTTACCTCCAGGAGAGCAGGAGTGGAAGTGATCTGTACTCCTCAGACTGAAGTAGCTTCCTGGTGATGATGTGTAGAGGTGAACGTGGCATAATTGCCTGCTCTGCTTCTGCAAATAAATGCAGTGGTTAATGATACGGGGGGAGAGCTGCTTCTGTTAACCTTCATTTTAAACCCAACTGCTTGGAAGCAATGTTACCTGCAAAGAAAAAGCTTCTGGGGGCTTAACAAATGAAAGCAGGGTTTTGATTGCCAAAGTAGTGTTTGACGGTGAATTCTTGTTGCTTCTTCAGAAGACAAATCTAAACTTTTGATTAAGATGGTGTGTCCTTGCACTCTGAGGCTTCCAAATAGGGATGTTCAGTATCTACCAAGGGAGGTGAAAAAGAAGCCTGTTTAGCACAGACTGTGTTAAATAAGATACAAAAACTGACCCAAAGAACCCCTCAAGCAGGCCAGTTTCACTTAACTGCTATTGAGAAAACTGTGTTAAGTAACGATGGAGTCCATAGGACACAGTGCTGTGGAATGGGATGGAAGTGGAAAAAGTATCTAGCTATAGACTCTGTAGAGTTTTTAAAGCATTTTGTCAACTCATATATGCACAATACTTGACCACTATCAGTAGGCGAAAGGTGCTGACACAGCCCTCTACACCTGCAGCCTAACTTTTCATGGCCTTTCTCTATGTTTTACTTTGGTTTTCACTCTCTTTCCACAGCTTCTGTTGCTCATATATAATGCTGGTGAAGAAGGAGGTCTGTCTTTTGAGGAAATTAGTACAGTGAAAAAAATCACTGGATAAGGCATGAAAGGAGAATTCTCTTCCTTTTTAAAGTTGGCCACAAGGTTGTTGAATATTTGGCACCTCCCAAGGAGAGGAAGGTATGCCTGCATTTTTAAAGCCAGAGGATCGTGTCACACTGTGCTTTTCATCAACACTACGTTTATAAAAGAGCTAGTCATCTCTGCCACTGCTTCAGGAGAGAAAAACTGTCATGAAATAGTAAATGAAATTTTGATAGCCTTTTTGGCCCTGTATTCAGATATCTCTGCTTTAATCACAGAAGAGCAGGCATTTAATTATGCCCAGAAATACTTGCATAATATTTGAGTGTTTTTTAAGGAAGGATAGCACTTGACATAAGCAAGCTGTAATTTTAAATCCTGTGCTTGGGACGAGGCATATATATATATATGAGTTTAATAAATATGATTTTCTGACATATGTGTATGTTTGCTTTTAGACGTGCATACACTGTGTCAGAGGCTGTGAAAAAAAGTTGATTTAGTACCATCACGTAGGACAGTTGTGCACATGGTTAATCTGTTAACACCTGTGTGGGTTTTTTTAACTCTTACTTTTGATGAGGAGTCAGGACCTCTTGATGGCACATTTGGTACTGTTCTCTCTGTGAGTACTGAAGCCCTGAAAAAAGAGAGGATTTAAACAGAAATGTTGCCACAGCAGAGTTAGCAGGAGCAGCTATGCTGTGACACATTTAAGATGCTAATTTTCTCAGTGGTTTTCTCAGATGATGGGGTTCTGTAATGATTTCAGAGGAGGGGAGTTAACAACTGCCATCTTCTCTTAGTGGATGACCATCTCAGAGCTGATTCCTCAGGCACTGTAAATTAGTGTATGGGGAAGAATGAGGTGCAGAGGATGGTGGTGTTTGTCATTCCTGATGCACAGCAGACAATGTTTAAATCACAGTTTGATGATGGAACTTCCAAATTTATTTTCTTTGTCTGTGTTTGTGTAATGCTGGAAGTTATCAAAACCACAGTCTGAACTATATGTCTCTTACTGTGTCTACTGTATATAAACTCCAAAATTCTTCATTTGTTCACTGCAACAGAAACAGCAGGAGTCATATGGAAATGTCTTGGAGAAAAACTTTGCATTCTAATTCTTTGCATACCAAAAAAACTTATATACTAGGAAGAGTTCTTATGCCCCCTGCTAAATTTACATGTCCACTGGTATCATAAAGAATTGCAGCTTCAATATGCATGCTCGATTGTGTATATTACAGTTCATTAACCAGCCCTCGGGCTGACTAATTGTGCCAGATGGTATAATTTCTGTGTGTACTTGACTTGCCATGAGTTGTTACTATCTTGGTTCTAATATTTATCTGTAGTAAGTGGGTGGGGGGGAAAGGACTTCTAATTCATAAGCACCTATCCTGAAAAGACCAATTGCAGATGGAAACAATTCAATGAATTGTGATTCCAGATATATAAACAGGAATGTGAACACTCAGCATCCATCAGGGGAACTACCAAATAAAATTACAACCTTCAAAAGCTTCTAATAAACCTTTGAGATGCTGGTTTGGAGTTTTGGGGAGGTCCATGACCATACTTTTAGGGCTTACAGGAGCCAGAAAATCTTGTTCCAATATGAGTTCACTTTAACTTTGAACCTCTAAACTATATAGTTGCATTTTATTTTGTGTTTGCACAAAGATATATTGCACCCTATTTTGCACCTTCATCTGAGGAGCACTGCTCCTTAGCACTTGGGAAATTTGTCCCCTCCTGCTTACCCATTTTTCCCCAAGCTGACGTGTAAATTTAGTCAGGATGATCATTAGATTGCTTTCCTTAGGGACTCAGTAGAACACTGTGTGTACCCTCCTGACTCTTGGTTGAGAAGTGTTTTATTTATCTAGGTAATTTGTCATAACAGGTAAACAAGTCAAATCAATCCCAACAAAATTTCACAGGGCAGTGAGTGGAACCACTTCATTCAACCTGAATTTAACAGAATAGGTGACTTGCAAAACCTGGTGGGGGACTTCTGTTGGAATTATCCTTCCAGTGATCTTCACACAATTTAGAGGCTGTGATTTCAGAGGGAAAGGATGATTACTTGAAGGGTTCCTTCTGTCAGTCTGTTTTGTTCAGAGAAAAAATAATTGGAGCCGGGGAAAAAACCTGCAGTGCATAGAAGGCTAAACCAGCAGAACATACCTCTACTTCTTCAAGCCTCCTTCATGTCCATTTGGATTATGGAACTTTATACCCATTTTATGAAGCATCTGTTTATGTTGCATAGAATATACTTAACTGTGGGAAATTTGCAGAAATCTAATATACTTTATGCTCTTAGCATTCCTCCATAGGCTGTTTCTTTAACTACATGTCACAGAGCTAAAATAGATTTTGAAGCTGAAGAGGTAGATAAATTTGGAGGCAAAGTTAATACACCTCTGAAGAAACTGCAGATGCTTAGGATATGTATTGAATAATCACACTGATAAGCACAAGAAAAGGGAAAGATCCTGATCTGTAATGGGATTAATTTTTAACAGACACAAATAAGCTTTGATTGTGATAGTAACACAAACCAACAAACTGCTGTACAACCTCATTTTTTCACAGAGAAATCAGGGTTGCAAGGAAAAAAAACCAGTCTAAAACAATAACTAAACTCTTATTTTGCTTTCTGATGCCTAACACAACTATTTACATAGTCAATAACTGCCCGAAGAATAGTTTTTACAAAAGGCATATTAAAAAGCAAATCTTCCTGCGAACTACTTTAATTTTGTCACAGCACTTATCTTTTAATTTTAGTGGTAATTAAATCCCTTCTCTTGTGCATCTGAACAGAAACGACACAGTCTTAACAGCTTCTTGAAACATGTTGTGCTTTTCTTTTTTTTTTTTTTTTTTTTTTCAGCAACAGGCGAGGCAGGATAATTTAATTTATTTAAAAAATGTGGTTTGGAGTTGTGTACTTGGGAGGCTTGTGTGCCTGTTGCTAGGTTTGCCTTTCAGTGCTATGGCAACCGCCGAGAAGTGGGGCGCAGCGGGAGATGGCGGCCGCGCCGTGCATCCCAGAGGACTCGGTGTCCTTGGGGTTAGCAGACAGTCCCTACGCCGAGGGGTTTGAGTGGAGATGAGTGTTTTTAAGATCCCGTGGCTTCAGACCCAGCTGTCAGTCTTGTTCTCACTTTCCCCAGGGACCGGAACTGGCAGCAGAACCCAAGCGGCAGCAGCAGCTCTGGATGTCTTCTCAGTGGAAAAAGAAAACACACGGGCAGGGAGCAAGAGCTGGGCAGGATTTTTTAAACTTGCCAGGACAATGCCCAACCTCACCCGTCAGCACCTTGATTTATCCAGAAATATGTCCAAACATAGCTCATGGTATTTGCATGAGATGCCTTGATAACTGCCAATATTTATTCAAAATGTTAATTACTGGCCTTCTGGCTGGTTGATGTGTTTATTTTTCTGAGGGTAATCATTTTCTGTGGAAAGCTGTGTTCTTGCAAACTGTCGCTTGACAAAGCAGGTGTCTGGGCTTGAGTAACTCTGTGACTGTGCCCCTGAGTGAATAAGGGATAGTGAGTTTGAGCTCACAGCTCTGGGATTCACCTGCTGCCAGGGGGGCAGTCACCCTGCTTCTCTCCAAACTTTGATGTTTGACTTGGACATTCTTTGATTTGGGTACCTCGCTCCCTTTGCTTTGAGTTTGAGATTGTATGTGACCTCATCCTGTCGGTAAATGTTTACAGGCATACCGTTCCCAGAGGAAATGTGGTTTCACCCAGACTGAAAAAGCATGTCTGCTGTGGTCCCCGTGCTTATCTTTGCCTGGCAGCCTAATCACTGTGGGGCTTTCCTCTGCTTGCCATTGGAAAGTTTAAAGTATAGGCCCTTCTCTGGTGACATTCAGCAAGGTGCAGTCACCCCAAGATCTTTCCTGGTTGGAATGGGGACATTACTGCTAGCAGTTGCTGCAGGGAAAGGATTGCAAGATGTGGGGCAGGGGGTATTAGACACCCTTCACAGCCCCTCTGTGAGGGTTTTTAATTTAGTGGCTGTAATTCTTGGTGGAGGATGAATAAGTGCTTTGGTAAAATTTATAGCTATCATTGCTCCTCACTTTTTTCCTTTTGTGTGTGATTTTGGAAGATGAGGAGTAGAAACTGATCCGTTAGTTTTGTTTGTTTGTTTGTTTGTTTGTTTGTTTGTTTTAAATATATATAACTTGATTTTTTAAAGTCCCAGATACTGCAAGCACTGGATTCTGTGACGTTTTTTCACTTGGAAGTAAACACAGGTTTTTTTACTTATTTAAGGTGTGTGTCCCCATATGGAAGATGTTTCAAATGGCTGCTGCAGTAATCTGATTTGAGGCTTTCTAGTTACTCAGTATTATTTTTGTTCATAGATTGAAAAATAACCCACAACTTCATTTGACTAGTTACTGTGTAGTGTAAGTTACTAGGTTTATATTTTCCAGTACCTTTCTAGATATTAGTTCACGGCTGAACTTCAGTTTCTGAAACACTTGCAAAACACGAGTGGTTTGGGTTTTTATTTTTTGTCTTAGTGTTGTCGTATGGTTACCCCCAGAACAACAGACTTGGATTTTACAAACTGGGTTTGTCTACATGTAGTCATGACACTTTCAAACCTGCAATATATCCAACAGCTAACTTCCAAGCCATGAGGAGAACAAGCGTTCCGTTACTTAGTGTCAAAACCTAATATATATCATTACTTTTGCTACTCAATATTTATCTTTGGGCAAATTAGCTGCCTGTGTCATGGCCTTTATTTCAGTTTTCTTTCTTATTTGTCCCTCTTTCTTTTCAAGGTTTTCTAGTCACTCTGATAGTAGTGACAGGGACAGGAGATTTAACCTAGGAAGAAATTTTTCCTCGCTTTGAGGCTACTGGTTGGTACAAGGTGCAGCACTGGGTGTTTAGCGCTACTACCTCTGGTTATTGGGCATTTATTGCCGCTCAACAATTTAGCTCAGATGAGCTAATGCTGAGTTACTGATGAAGGAACAATGTCTTTACCCTGTTACATTTCAGTCACTTGTAGGACATTTAAATCTGTTGTCAGTACATGGCTGGGTCAAACCCCGGGAAGATGATGGCAGCACTGGGGCAGCACTTGCTGTGTGTAGGGACGAGGGCAACACCAGCAGTACCGGCAGGTTGCTTTGTGTTGACAGGAGCACCAGGCTTGCAGTGAAGGCCTGAGGGTATCCCTGGGTGACTGACACCCTCAGGCTGCATGTGGGGAGTGACCAGGTGGCAGCAAGGATAGACAGCTGCTGGAGGACACCAAGACACAGGGGGACTGCAGCTTTGCCAGCCACATCACCCATCCCTGGTCATAATCCCCTTGCAGGGATCTTGAGCAAGAATGACAGGCAACCACATCCTCTGTGTCCCCCTGTGGTACTGGCACATGCTGGGACTGAGGAAGCTACCCAAACGGAGTTCCAAGGGAGCATACAGCTCCCTAGGTCTCCAGCTGCATCATTTGCCCAGGGTATCTGCTGATGCCCAAGGTCAACAGCAAGAATGTCTGTGTTAGTTGGACCAGGTGGAAGAGCTACTCTGCTTAGTGACCAAGGTCTGGGATGAAGTGGGGAGGTTGAGGAACAATCTTCAAGTCCAAGGAGGGGGCTGACTGAACCATGATGCCCTCTATGGAACAGAAATGTTAACTAGGTACAAAGCCTGGCAGGTGGTGTCCTGCACTCTCTGACCACCAGGCAGAAGGTGAAGGGAAATGAGTCTCTACTGGGCACAGGGAAAGAACCTGCTCCTTGTCTACCTTGTCCACCTTGTCCTCCAATGTGGCTCTGGAGTTGACTGGACTGGGACATGATGAGATTGAAGATGATCCACCCACTCATGGGGAGTCACCAAGGTCAAGTCAACTTATTCACCATGTTGAAAAATATATTTAGTGTAGGTAGCTGGGTTTGTAAGCTGCAGATTGAGCTCTGGATGGTGAAAGCCCCAGACAAGAGGCTGTGAGCTGCCAATCCTTTGCATAACAAAGGGCACGGGGACCTGTGGCACCAACCAGGTGATGGACACTCAGAGACACAGCAGGAGTTTCCAACCCCCAGACTTGGCTGTGTTTAAACTGTAAGTGTTTAAAAGCCCAGGGCTTGCTTAGTTTGGGGTACCTCCTCAAAGGCATCCAGCTCGAGCTGTTACTATTATTTAGTTACTGCACCAGGATTAAGTTATATGAAGGATCTAGGCTCTAAGACTCTGCAATGGGAAACCTGCTCCGGCTCTGTGAGTGTGGGGTGTGTAGCTGAGAAGGGCATTCAGTTCCAGCTCAGGTGCTGTGAGTGTGACAGCCAGAGTGTCTCCTTGATGGTCAGACAGGGAAGTTTCATTAACAGCAACATCATCATTGCATCCATGAAAAAAGTAATGTCAATTTATTATTATAGGACACTCCCTTATGAGAGGAGCAGCAGGCACAATCTGCTGACCAGACCTGCCTTTTGGAGAAGCTTGCTTCTTCTCTGGGGCTTGGGTTAAAAATATTACCCACAGACTTTCTAATCTAATATATGTTTTTTTCATAAGTGTACCAATGAAGTTGTAATGAGGAGTTCAAGAGTGATCAAAAGAGACTTCACAGCCTCAGAGAGATTGGAAAAGTGATTGAAAATGCAGGTAGTATTTTTCTCCATCCTCCCAATTGTAGGGAATGACAGTGAAAAAAACAGGCAGATCTAGCTTATCAGTGCCTGGATCCTGAGGGATGGTGTGCTGATGCTGGCTTTCATGCTGCACCACGATGCACTGAGTACACTGGAGCGCATCTGAAGTGTTTGTATTCGAAGACAGGCCGTAGGTGGAATAAACAAGAGGAGATGGTAGCTTTTTCTCAGTCCCAGAGCTAAAACATCACTGTCATAAGACTTACTAGGAAGAGTCCAGTGACTGGAGTGCTGTGGTGTTTATAGGCTCCTCAGGGAGAGGTAGGAGTGGTAGTGCTGTACGTAAAGAAGAGGTTGGACTGTACAGCACCTGCAGTTAGGGGTGATGTGGTCAAGAACCTCTGGGTAAGGACAAGCAGAAAAACTAATGAAGCAAATGCGAGAGTCTACCATAGATAGCTCAACCAGCATGGTAACACCAATGTGTTGTTCTAGAAGGAATTAAGGGAAATCACTAAAAGAGTCATCCCTGTCCTTAGGGACAATCTCCACAGGTATTAACTGGGACTATCCTACAGCAGACACTAACAGGTTTAGGAAAATCCGGAAGCCCTTTGAAGATAACTTTTTGATACAGATACTAAGGGACTTGACTAGGAAAGGTGCCTTCCTGGACCTGTTGTTGGTCTATGGGTAAAGTGATGGTTGGTGTCTGTCTTGGCCGTAGTTATCATGAAAGGGTAGAGTTTAAAATCTTTGGTGATATATATATGTATATAAAACAACAAACCCTTGTTAGCAGAACTAGCATCTTTGGCTTTTGGTACAGCAGACTGTAGGCTGCTCAAGTGTCTAGTTAGAAAGGTCTATTCAGAATCTGCTTTTGAAGGAATCAGGGTCCATAGATGCTGGTCAATGGTTAAGACTGCAACAGCAAATAATTCAGTGCATCAAAGTGTATGGACTTTGGTAGTCAGGTCAGGTTACACAGAAGGACAACAGATGCAGCTCACCACTGCAGGGAGAAAATTGATATAGCTAAACTGAACTGGAGCTGAACCTGGGCAGTAGGGTGGTGGATCACAAAAAGGCTCCAATCACGTTAACAGCAAAAGGAGGACTCAATAAACATTCATCTGTTACTTGATGAGGTTGGTTACCTCACAAGTAGGGATGGAGATAAAGCAGAGTGTACTGAAAGAGTTGTCAAGGTTGTCGTGAGACCTCATTTATAAATAGTCTGGGGAATCTGACAGGTCCTGGTTAACCAGAATTGGTAAATTATTCCAATTTTTGGGAAAGGCAAGAAGGAAGACCCTGGTTGTTGTAGGTACTTTGTGGTGCCTGGTAAAACTATGGAGAAGATAGTTCTGGGAGTTACTGGAAAATGCTTGGAAAGCAATGCATCAATCAAAGCCAATGTGGCCTCATGAAGGAAAAGTCGTAGGTTACTAATTTAATGTCCTCTTAAGAGAGAAGGTTGTCTACCTAGTGGACAAAAAGAAGGTGGTGAATATGTTTTGTTTTGGTTGATTGCTTGTATTTTTATTTTAAGAAAACTTTTGATGTTGTCTCTCACAGTATCCTTCTGGACAAGCGATGGATGAACAACTGACTGAAAGACTGGGCTCAAAGCATTGTAGCATGGAGATTAACATTTAGCCAGTGATTAGTGGTGTTCACCACAGCTCAGTTTTAGGACATTTTCAGTGTTTTTGTTAGTGACCCAGACATAGGAGTCAAGTGCACACTAAGAAGTTTGCCAACATTACTGAATTATGAGCTGTTGATTCCCTCAGAGTTAGAGCAGCGTAACACAGAGATCTTGGTAGACTGGAGCCTTGGGAAAACCCCACCACATGAAATTTAACACAGATCAGTGCCAGGTTCTGCACCTGAGGTGGTATCAACCTTGTTCCCCTAGACAGGGGGACAAGAGGCTGGAATGTTGCCCTGCAGATAGGGATCCAGGGCTTTTGGTTGACAGTAAGATGAAGATGTGTCAACAGTGTGCCCTGGTGGCTAAAAGGACCTACCCTACCCTGCAGTGCACCAGGCACATCACTAGCTAAGCTGTCAGAAGTGATTGTCCCACCACTGATGAACCTCACCTCAAGTACTGTGTGCAGTTTTTGGCTATGCAGTATGGGAGAGAGAGGAAAATATTAGAATGTATCCAAAGGAGAGCAACCAAGGTGGTAAAAGATGGATGATTTATGAGGAGTGGCTGAGGACACAAGGTTTATTTTGTGTAGAGAAGAGGAAACTAAGTTATGATCTAGTTGTTTTCTGCCACTTTTTCATGAAGGGGAGTAGAATGGGAAATGCCCATATCTCCTCTCTGGTGTGTGCTGATAGGATGCCAGGGAATGGCTTAGAGCTGCATTGGGGAAGTTCAGATGGGATATTAGGGCCACTGAAAGAGTGGTCAAGCACTGGAACAAACTCCTTAGGGAAGTGATCAAGTCTGTAAGCCTTGGAAAATGCTCTTAAATATGTGGCTTCACTTTTACCTTGTGTGTAGCCAGGAGTAGGACTCAGTGGTCCCTGTGGGTCCCTGTGGTTCCAAGTCAGGATATTCTATATACTTATTTCCCTCTTCTAGCTGAAAGAAGATGCACATCATGGTATTTATATCGTGGTGTAAATTACATTTCTTTGTTTTTTCCACATACTTATATTTGTGAAGCAAGCAAGCTCCATTCCACATTGTTAATATTTGTAATGCCATGGAAATGAAAGATCTGGCTTCTAAGTATTCTCACGGTAGTTTTCAAAAATTTCCTTCTTTTCTTACCCTCTGCCACTGCTTAAAAGAATAAAATCTGTTAACAACAGGCATATGTGACCAACAGCTCCTCCTACTTCAAATCTGTCTTTAAGCTTCACTTTTTGGGAGTCCATCCTACATTAACCTTCTGCTAGGGTTTATATCAAACCAAAAATGCAGTAACTATGGTGCTTTGCAAATGTGTGTGTCTGTGAAATTGTGAACTTCTGCGTTTGCTACTCTGTTGATAGGGTATGGCTGAAATCTACTGGCAAAAGTACAAATGTAGGTTCTCCGAAAATTGAATGAACAGTTACTTGGAGATGCACAAATAACTGAATTTTCATCCACTTAGGAAATAAAGCATTCTGATTCACCTGATATTTTAGAATGAAGTGAGATCTTTAAGTTCTGAGGATTCATCATATAGGACAAATAAAAAGGTGGTGCCGAACGAATCAGTGACTTAACCAAAGAAACAAATGTGGTCTGATTGAGTTTTTGATTGTTTAAATTCACCCCTCCTTTGGACAGGGTTTTAAGGAAGCTTGGATTTAGTTCATTACAGAAAGGTTAACATTGCTTTCTCTAATACTGGCTTTTAGAATTCTGCTCAGATATGGGTATTTGAGGTTTTTGTGTTGATAACTATAGACTGCTTCATTCATTCTGGTCCATTTTCAAGGCTGTACCTCTCTATCACATGTCAAATATCTGTGTGTCTGGAGGGATCTCCATCACTCTGAGGGATTTTTTTTCCTTTTTTTTTTTTTCTCTTTTTTTAAAGCAGAATATCTGAAGGGAAAAAGGATGCTAAAAGCTAAGAAAGAAAATAAAAGATTTAAAAAGAAGCAGCATACCTGCAGGCTATTTGTGACTGATAAGAATTCAGCTGGCTGTGCTTTTTTCCAAGTGAGTGGCCAAATGAAGCTTTGCTGTTTGACGTTCTCCCCTGCCTCTCCACCTGTGCCACACAAAGACTTTTAGTCTCCATCCTCTGAATAAAATCTATTTCTAGGTCAGGCACACCTCACATTGAAAAGGGAGAGATTTGGCAGGGAGGAAGTAAGGTTCAGAGCTCTTTTACTCCCAGACATAATTTTAATGGAGTAGAATCTGTTCATTATGGACAGAAAACTAATGATAACTATTTCCTTTTTAAAGTAAATGCTACTCCTCACCTTGAATTATTAGAAAGTGATTGAATATTTTCTTGATAGTGGGATGAAGGCTTCTCTAACCTGGTTGTGCTCTTACACGTATTCAGGAGAACAAGGAAAAGGTATCTTGCCGGGTGCTGAACACTCAAACTTATTTTCTTCAGGAGGAAAATCATGTTGTGTGAGCTGACGAAAGAAGAGTAAACCATGAACAGTTAGAAGGCAACCCAATGTACAGCATTATGGGATTCAGCTCTGATAGCTGCATAAGACTCATTGCAATTCACTGACATCTAAAGCCTTTTTTTTAAAAAAAGGATGTAACCAGAAGTCACTGCTATGTTAAAATTGGGTTTTTATTTTATTTTTTACTAGGCTTACATATGAAAGAGAAAGGAGAATTCTACATAGAATCATAGAATGGTTTGAGTTGCAAGTCTCCTCGAAGATCATTTAGTTCCAACCCTCCTGTCATGGGCAGGGACACCTTTGGCTAGATTAGCACAAAGATGCTCAGAGCTCTATCCAATCTGGCCTCAAACACTTCCAAAGAAGGAGCATCCAGTGCCTCATATGCAAATGAATTAATATTCTCATATTCCAGCTAGGTGTCCCGATAGAAAGCAAACTGCAAAGAAGGCTGTGAACCTCAGCTCTTCTTTTTCCTTCCCCCTCTATCTTCATGCTGCATATTCCGTCTTCACCTCCACCACAGCCTGGTGCTACACGTGGTGCCATCCAAGTAGCATTTAACTCTGATTCACTTTTCTTCTCTGTAAGAAATCAGGGTTGCAATTGCTCCAATATCTTTTAGTCAGGTTTAAAATGGTCATAAGAGCAGTGCCCATAACAGGGAAGATTGATTTATTTATTTAAGAAATCACACTGGTAATACCTGTGAAAAAGGTGACATTCTTTCCTGGCTCAGTGAGGAAGAAAGTCCTGATTCTTGTGCCAAAGGCTAAGTGTAACTCTTTGGAGAAATTAGAAGGTTGGCTTAATATGTTTGTTTGGTGTATGGGGGAAGGGAAGTGAAATTGAGAAGAAATGTTTCAGTAATTTTTTTTTGTGTTTATTTTTGGAGTCTCTTTTACATGTAACTAATGCTCTAGGGCTCAAGTTTGTCTTTTTGTCTTTCAGACTTAGTGAAAATAATAAATCAGTTCTGATAATTCACCCAAATGGTGAAGCATTACTTGAGAGGATTCTTTTATTTTTTTCCCAATCTGGATCAAGCAAGGCTTTTTCCTACAGACATTTTGTATGGAC
>NW_020956707.1:16455-19267 GCF_003031625.1 Empidonax traillii | reverse complement strand
GGAGTCTCTTTTACATGTAACTAATGCTCTAGGGCTCAAGTTTGTCTTTTTGTCTTTCAGACTTAGTGAAAATAATAAATCAGTTCTGATAATTCACCCAAATGGTGAAGCATTACTTGAGAGGATTCTTTTATTTTTTTCCCAATCTGGATCAAGCAAGGCTTTTTCCTACAGACATTTTGTATGGACAGATGTGGTTATATTTCAGTTAGTACAGATTCACTGATCATAGGATTCTTTATTTTGTTCGATCAGCTGTATAAAAGACAACAGTTGGAGTTGTAATTTTCTTGAAAAACGGGGAGAGTGATTGAAGTAGAAAAAGGATCATGTATATTGTGATGCTTCTAAAGGATACAAAAGGGCTTTTCTGCAAATATAAAAATTATACCCTGCTAGGGTAAGATGCCTCAAATGCATGGGGTTGAGGTGTACTTTGTTCAACAGTGAGGACTAGCCATAGTTTGGGACTATTTAAAGTAAGTGGTTCAGAATCATATCAGGGACTCAATTCTATGCTGACATGAATAACAGTTCCACTTTCAAAGTACTCTTTTGTCCGCTCCCCCTCCCAACTGCTGAATCCTAGAGGCAGTTACAGCTGAATACTACGGAAGTTAGAGGCAATGTGCTGTCCTGACTTCTGCATTTCAAGAAGACACAGGGGATTTTATTGCTGCTCTTGTAAGCAGTCAAAATGACAAAGGGAATGTAGCAGTTGCCATGCCAAGGAGGCTGAAAAGTTTGGGACTCTGCTCTAGTTTGAAGCAGAGACATCTCTGGTAGGCTGTGACTGAGGCTTATAAAGTTGGAAGGCAAGAGATGAACTGTTACTCACTAAATCTCACCACAGAAGGGCTAGGAAATGAATTTAAATAGATTTGCAACAGATAAAACCTAGTTAATTTTGGTGCACAGTGGGCTTCTGGAGATTGTGGAGGCAGACAAAATGTGAACAGGTGCAAAAAAGGATGGACAAACTGTGAGGGATGTCTGATGCATAAGCAGATAGGGGATAAGCAGGGATATGACTTTAAACATTCATAGTCCAGTTTTTATAGGTGCTATGGGAGCACAAGAGTAATGGACTGCAGGGAGTGTCGAGTATCATCTGTCCTCCTACCACTGGGCAAGGTTCACCATGGGTTTGGCCCAGTAAGGCATTTTTTTGTGCCCGTAACATAAGTGAAAAATTTCCATTTCGTGATCAGTGTAATTTTTTACCACTGGGGTGGGAGGGGGGAAGTCTAAGCTGCATTTGACTTAATTTGTAGTCTCAGCTTGGGCCCCAACTTGCTTACCTTAGCTGCCATTAGACTTCTGGGCTGAAGCTAAGCTGCTGACTTGTGGCTTTGAAATCCCAGGCCCAAGACTGACATCCATTTTAATGTGCAGTACAGACAGAATGGTGAATTGCAGCTGTGGGCAGGGGCTACCTGTCAGCCTGTACCTGATGCAGTCCTGATGTAATCAAAGCCAGGCTTGATGACTTCTTTGTCTCCTGCCCTTTTACTGGGCAGCAAAGGAAACCTTTGCCTTCTCTCAGCTGAGAGTGGTGCTGCTTGCTGCTCCCCTGCAGCCAAGTAGGGCACGAGGAGGAGAAAGGTCCAGGATTTGGCTGGAAGGCACAGCTGCCTTTGCTACCTCCCAGCTGAGATTTTCTTTTTTGCTTGACTGTGTAAGTGCGCAGCTCAGATCTGCTCTCCTGTTGCTTTTAGTCAAATCACAGGGAATAAAGCATGATGACAGAGGAGCTCTTGGGCAAACACCTGCCTCACCTGATGATGATGATAAACACCAGTGACTGCAAGTCTCTGTTGAGACCGGTGTCTGCTTGTGTGAGTGCTTTACTGATGTGCTAAATTTGATTGGAGTTATTGGTTTGAGTAGAAAGGTTATTGCTGCCAAGAGTAGCTGTCTCTCAACAGACCCAGCCTTGGCATGGGTCCTAATTTGGAGATAGCATGGGCAAAATAAGTGGACTACCTGATCAGAACTACCAGGTTTACTTAGCTATTTGAAAGCTTCGAGGTGCCAGACTAAAAGATATGTAGAATTTATGGAGTTTTAGATGTCCTAATATTGTTCTTTCTGGGTTTTGTTTTGGTGGTTGGTTTGTTTGTTTGTTTTTGTTTGGTTTTGGATTTTTAGAGGTTTTTTTTGAGGATTGGACACCTGGTGTGACATGACCTGTATGGACCTTAGCTGCCCAGGGTGTTTTTCCCAGGGCCAAAATGAATCACTCTACCTCCAGATCTGGTCTGAAGAAGGAACTCCAAATTGCTGTTGGTGTAGATGATGCTTTAAATTCCTTCACCCTAATGTGCAGCAGCATCAACATGCTGTTTACTTAATTTTAAAATACTGAGGTGTTGGTGAAGTGTTTGAAAAGTCAGGTTTTTATTATCTCCTATCATTTGCCATTTTTTGACCTGAATAACACCTTCAAATAGGATGAGAAAATAATCACCAAACAGAATATGCCATGTAGATTATATAAGTGGAAGAACATAATTTGTTCAGGAACTAAAACATCAGGAGATAATATTGATGAAATAAAAAAATATTCTGTTAAAATTCGTTAAAGTGAAAAAGCTTACCATGGACTCATATAATAAGGGTGTGGAAATGAGTGCTGCTAGGTGTCAAGTTAGGTCTTTGTAGAGTAAAATCAGGAAATTATGTTAATGTGGCTGGACAAGATGAACTGTGGTGTTTAGCTACAATAGAAAATTACAAAAATGAATGAATTCATGTGTGTACAACATAACTCGTGTATGTTAGGGAGAAATGTTTGGGTTTGGTTTTTTTT
>NW_020956707.1:10218-16434 GCF_003031625.1 Empidonax traillii | reverse complement strand
TCCATCTACGTCCTGAGGACCTCGCTGCCACTGTCCAAGCGTGCTTGGCCCCGGCAGATGAACCTCAGGATTAAAGGGTGGGCTCAGTTCCGCGCACACTGTGTCTCACCTAAAAAATCCAATGCGCAGGCTGGAAGGTGGAAAGACCTTCCCCGGTTCTTCGTTCGCGAAGAGACTGGCCATTATTACAGACAGAATGGTGAATTGCAGCTGTGGGCAGGGGCTACCTGTCAGCCTGTACCTGATGCAGTCCTGATGTAATCAAAGTCAGGCTTGATGACTTCTTTGTCTCCTGCCCTTTTACTGGGCAGCAAAGGAAACCTTTGCCTTCTCTCAGCTGAGAGTGGTGCTGCTTGCTGCTCCCCTGCAGCCAAGTAGGGCACGAGGAGGAGAAAGGTCCAGGATTTGGCTGGAAGGCACAGCTGCCTTTGCTACCTCCCAGCTGAGGATTTTCTTTTTTGCTTGACTGTGTAAGTGCGCAGCTCAGATCTGCTCTCCTGTTGCTTTTAGTCAAATCACAGGGAATAAAGCATGATGACAGAGGAGCTCTTGGGCAAACACCTGCCTCACCTGATGATGATGATAAACACCAGTGACTGCAAGTCTCTGTTGAGACCGGTGTCTGCTTGTGTGAGTGCTTTACTGATGTGCTAAATTTGATTGGAGTTATTGGTTTGAGTAGAAAGGTTATTGCTGCCAAGAGTAGCTGTCTCTCAACAGACCCAGCCTTGGCATGGGTCCTAATTTGGAGATAGCATGGGCAAAATAAGTGGACTACCTGATCAAAACTACCAGGTTTACTTAGGTATTTGAAAGCTTCGAGGTGCCAGACTAAAAGATATGTAGAATTTATGGAGTTTTAGATGTCCTAATATTGTTCTTTCTGGGTTTTGTTTTGGTGGTTTTTTTTTGTTTGTTTGTTTTTGTTTGGTTTTGGATTTTTAGAGGTTTTTTTTGAGGATTGGACACCTGGTGTGACATGACCTGTATGGACCTTAGCTGCCCAGGGTGTTTTTCCCAGGGCCAAAATGAATCACTCTACCTCCAGATCTGGTCTGAAGAAGGAACTCCAAATTGCTGTTGGTGTAGATGATCCTTTAAATTCCTTCACCCTAATGTGCAGCAGCATCAACATGCTGTTTACTTAATTTTAAAATACTGAGGTGTTGGTGAAGTGTTTGAGAAGTCAGGTTTTTATTATCTCCTATCATTTGCCATTTTTTGACCTGAATAACACCTTCAAATAGGATGAGAAAATAATCACCAAACAGAATATGCCATGTAGATTATATAAGTGGAAGAACATAATTTGTTCAGGAACTAAAACATCAGGAGATAATATTGATGAAATAAAAAAATATTCTGTTAAAATTCGTTAAAGTCGAAAAGCTTACCATGGACTCATATAATAAGGGTGTGGAAATCAATGCTGCTAGGTGTCAAGTTAGGTCTTTGTAGAGTAAAATCAGGAAATTATGTTAATGTGGCTGGACAAGATGAACTGTGGTGTTTAGCTACAATAGAAAATTACAAAAATGAATGAATTCATGTGTGTACAACATAACTCGTGTATGTTAGGGAGAAATGTTTGGGTTTTTTTTTGTTTGTTTGTTTGTTTGTTTTTTTGAATTTGTTCTAGTGGACCTCTTTTCAGTTAGCTTTCTCTGAAGCATCATGTTCTGGACACTTTGAAGCAGGAGAGCAGCGTAAACCAGTCGTTGATGTTTGTTTTGTTTTTAATTCTGTTTCTTTATTTCACCAGTTTTGCACAACGTGCTTTCCAGATGTTGGGGTGCTCCACCCCTCGGAATGCACAGACTTGTGTTTTGTGGAAATGCAGGTGTTGTGCAAACCATAAGAGTCATCTGTTTCAGAGACAAATGCACCTGGTGCTAGCACATTTGTCAGGGGGGTGGCTGAATAAAGCACTGAGAGAAGCTCAGAGATTTGATTGCTGGTGGTTGAACTGGAAGGAACTTTAAAGTAGAAATGTTCTGCTGCTTGTTTCTAGTTCTGAAAGTGCTATTTGCTGCTGCTGTTTGTACACCGTGCAAGGCTTGGTTGCTGGCTGTGCTTGTGTGCCTTCTGTGATGGCGAGAGTTGGCCAAGGACAAGGATCTGTCCCTAGGCAACATGGTTATACTCACAACTTAATTTTATAGGTAAAAGCAATTGGTTTATTGGCTCAAAGACATCTTTGTCTGTTTGGATGAATTGTTTGTAACTGGGATGTAATCTTCCAGTTCAGAACGGTGTTGAGATCTGTATGCCATTTATGACACTTCATTTAAAAACCAAGGTGAAGTCGAAATAACCAAGGCTTCAAGCAGTGGCTGGAACATAGCACTGTGGATTTTGCATCAGAGAATTAATCCTTATAGCTGGTTCTCCTTTCAGCTTTGGTTTCACATTTTATCTCTGGGTGCTTTTGAGGGGGTACTCAGCTGTCAGATATTGATATGCACAATCCTAAGTGACTGTTTGTGCTGTCTCTGTGTGACAGGGACTCCTGTTCTTTGCCAGCTCAACATCCGGCTGAAACGATTCTGAAATCCTTTTTTTGTTTTTTGTTTTTTTTTTTTTTAAGTAACATGAAACTTCCGTTTTCCTTTTCTACTACCCAGCTTAGAAATTAATATTGGTCTGCTGGAAATTAGCAATCTAGCAAATATGAGTATCTTTAATATTTTTTTATAGACAGAGATGACTCATGTCCACTTTTCACTAAGCACTGCCTTAGCAAAGCAGACCAATTTTTGGAAACATTTGTACTTAAAATTGACAAGTCCAGGTTTTGAGTTGGATGCTATCTAGAAAGCCTAGATAGAACAGTTTTGGCGTGGTTGTACCCATATTTAAGAAATTCAAGTATCCAGTATTCACCTGGAAACAAGTCCCTGTAGTTTTGGAGATAGTTGATGTACTCACGCACCAAACAAAGTCTTCTCCTGTGGCCTCTGCCCCAGGAGTGAAAAAAACCCCAGAAGTATAAAAAGTACAAAAGTATAAAACTTCTATTGTAATACTCCTGCTTGTAGCTTCACCCCTTCAAGTGCTGTAATAATATTGATGCAGAGAAAGGGAAGGAGGTTCTGTTGTTTTCAAGTCTTATACACCCAAGACTTTCTGCTTGTCTGCTGTTGGCCAGCCACTGGTTTTTGCATATTTTGAACTAACTGTATTCACACTACCCACGTGTTCTCTTTTTATCTATAATAGCTTGAGAACTGGAGCTTTTAGGTTGGACTCAGTGATCTCAGAGGTCTTTTCGGATCTAATTGATTCTGTGATTTGCTGATAACTGTAGCATTCACTTGGTATGGGAATTCAGTCGGACAAATGTTCTATTCTTCGTTTTCCTTCAGTCTCCATTTCTTCAAAAGTGTTGATACTGAGCCACAGCATTTGGGATTGATAATAGTAAAGTGTTTCTGAAAATGAAATTCACAGAAAACATCTGAAGATCTGGTGATCTTTGAAGGTATGCTCATTAGGCATGCTGTCCTCATTTTCAAAGGTGGATATTGAGGAATCATATTTGAAAAATAAGGGTATTATCACAGCTTGAAATATTTCAAGTACAAAGGATGCATTACTGGTTTGAGCAAAGTTTTAAGAGGGTGAGAAGCACATCCCTGTTATGGGAGCACATATGCCATCCAAGATTGGTTGTGAAACAATTTATTTACCAGCAGACTAACAATCTGTATTTCCAAAAATCCTACTTGATGTGCAAGCAGCTAGATTCAGCACAGTGAGAGAAGTTGAAATAACTTTGAGGTCTACCCACTTTGACCTTAGATGTAGGCCATATATGCTAGCTTCCTAAAATAACTTTAATATCTATATTAGACTAGTTGTCAGACTGTGTTCAGCCTCACAGCCTGCTGTGTTTCAACATGACTTGAATAAGCTTTAGATCATGGCTTTAATCCTAGAGATTTTGAAGTAGCACTAGCGTGTCTTTTGAAATACATGGGTATGAAGCAGCTGTTGAAAATAGAATGCCATGGATGAATAGACTTCTCTGTTACAGATATAGGACTTGCTACCATTTTTCCTTGAAAACACGCTTCTGCAATGCACTTGCACATAAAAAAATGGATTGTTTACAATGCATGTGCTGTGAAGAGCACAAGTACAGGCTAATCTGTTAGCCCAACTCCTTATAGATTAGCTTCCAACAGTCTTGAATATACTCTTATCACCTAGTCCTAAGTGTATGGCTTTTGCACGTAAGAGCTACGTATAAAATTGGAGTGAAAAATTGATCCTGATTTGGGGAAATGAGTTCAACTGGTGCCTACATGCTTTGTAGCTCTTAGGTCGGTCCTGCAAGCATGCAGGCTCAGGTCCACATTCCCAGTCAGACACACAAGAGATCATGGTAATAATAAATTTAGTCACCTTTGTCAGAAAATAAAATACTGGAATATGAATGTACAAACAGGGTTGGACCTACTTGCTTTCCTTTTTTCTTCACTCTCCTTTTGTTACCTGCAGACCTTGTGTACTTACCTGATGAAAAACTTGCATTTATTCTTACATAGTCTTTAGGTGTATTAAAAAAAAGGGGCTTAAAAGCTTGGTAGAGAATACAATATTGCTGTTACTCCTGGACTGAGTCAGAGCAGTGGCAAGTGCCTGCTGCTTCTGGAGCAAAACAATTTCTAGAGAGCCATGGTTTTCTTGGAGATCCCACTCACAGCAGGACCGTCAAGATCTATCAGCAGTTTCTGGCTCTCTGTAGGTATTTGGCATTGCCCACAGGAGGAGATGGCATTTTCATGCCTGGAAGGAGAATTCCATGATCATGCATTCCCATTCAATGTCCTTTGTGGGCATTGCAATCACTGAGCTGGAATGGATCCAGTTAATTCAAAAGCATTTGAGATGGACTGCTGATTGAGCCCTTTTAACTCTTCTAGTCCACTAACAGCTCCTGCTTACACCCCCTTGGGCATGGCTGGGCAAACCTTTCTGAGTAACCCTTGCAGCTTTGGGTCTGACTTTCTGCTTCAGCCAGCGTGGCTGTGAGTTGGAGGGTTGATTGGGTGCCAGCTGAGCTATCAGCACTACACTGCACTGGCAACCTTTAAATGAAGGTGTGCTTTCTCTCTACCCCTTCTTCTTTGATATCAGTGCATGCAAATGTGCCCTCGTCTCCCTTTCTGCTGCCAGGGATGATGAGCAGGTCACAACTTAGGGTGTATCTGTTGCAAAGCTGTATGCATGTGCTGGTTGCTCAACTGATGCAGCCAGACTTGAAAACAGAGCTCAGAGCTGTGGTCTTCCCCTCATTAGAGGGAATGACTTGGGCCTTGTGTCCTCTGTACAGCAGCACATTTTCTTAGAACTTGTAGGACTTTACCTCTTGTCTATTCACTGACAAATGGAGCTGAAATTTCTTAATGAGTTCAAAATTGTTGGAGAGATCAAGTTAGTGGGAGGTAAGGAAGAGAGAACAAATCAATAATTCAATCTTTTAAGCAATCTTTCCTTAGGACCCAATCTTTAAATAACCTTTCGTTTCTTCCCCTCATCTTGGAGAAATTTGTTCCAGTCTTCAGTCTTGCAACAAGTGGCAAAGGAACACTTTGCTTTCGTGCTGTGTATTGAAGGATTGCTTGAGCAGCATGAGTCCTATGTTGCCTAAAGGAAGCCCTCGTTCTGTTTTTAAACTTCTCAGATGAGGCTGAGAGGTGTAGAAGAGAGTCTTGACAGGCAGACCTGTAAAGCTCACTGGGGGCCTTGGACTTGAAATCAATGACTTGAATATTGAAATCTGAAAAATTGACACTTATTTTTGTCAAAAATTCTTGGATCCAGTCTAATGCTTGAAAGGTTTGATTCTGCTTCTAATTCAAGATACATTCTTTTAGAAATAAGTTAGGCATCAGCTTGTATTCCCCTGGTAATCCCAAAGTGAAGTAATAAAAAACAAAGGAAATAATAAAGTTTAGCTCAGTTGAAATCGATACTTTGTGTGCTGGCAGGTTCAAGTGTGCTTGCACTATAATCATTACAGTTCATACTTCTCTTGTTCTTTTATATTGCCCAAGATCATGACTTAACTATAAAGTTGGCAGTGGAAAAGTTTTCAAGTAAACTACTCTCATCTTCATTTGTGTGACTAGTTTTTGATATAATTTGTCTTCCCACTGGACAGTTGTGAAACTTGAGCTATTTTAGGAAGCATGGTTGATTATCTCTGTA
>NW_020956707.1:4837-9985 GCF_003031625.1 Empidonax traillii | reverse complement strand
CTCTTGTTCTTTTATATTGCCCAAGATCATGACTTAACTATAAAGTTGGCAGTGGAAAAGTTTTCAAGTAAACTACTCTCATCTTCATTTGTGTGACTAGTTTTTGATATAATTTGTCTTCCCACTGGACAGTTGTGAAACTTGAGCTATTTTAGGAAGCATGGTTGATTATCTCTGTAATTTCATGGTCATTTTTAATTCAGCAGTTGTTTATTTTTTCAAACCATTCATTTTAAATCATCCAGAGAAGTTTTTCCTGTTTTATCAAGTCTAATTGATAATAACAGCAACAAAAGTAAATCATGAAGCTTTATTTATGAAAAACAGGTTCTTCTAGGTTAGTTGTGTAACCCCTCTCCAGTGTTTGAAAATCAGGCACAAGTCCCCATTGAAAGTATATAGTAAATTGAGCATGAAACAAGAAAAACTATGACTTAGTTAATAATTCAACAGTGCAGTTTTGTTAGTTACCATTTAACATACTAAGAAGAGTATGTGGTAAGAGAAATAAACATAAAAAGGGTCAATCACGTGAGAAAATTCCATGTTGGTGTGTAATAACCCATTACATCATCTCTGTCAAACAAAACCAAAGGGTTTGCTAGATCTCTGAATAATTCCTGGTTCTGTTTAAAGGGAATAAGTAGAGACATATTTATTGGAAGTGTTTACAAATATAGTGTCTCGCTGTTTAACTCTTCCACAAAACTGTAGCTGAGACAGATGATTTACAGGGAATTCATTCTCATTGCTTTCACAGTCTTGCTGACCTGAACATGTGACATTGACCAAGACCACTTTGAAGTGATATTAAAAAAAACCACTTGAAAAATATTTTCATTTGATATTTTGTATGATGAAGTTCCTTCCTAGGCATTGTCTTCATGACAATGAACTATTCATATTAAGCAGTGCTGCAAAAGCTGATCATGCAGCGAGTATTAGAAACACACGGGAACAGTAGGAAGATGGAATAAGCAGTTAGACAAAGCCAATGAGTAAAAATATAAACTGGTCTGTGGCCAGGCTTTGCACACTGAGCTACTACGCCCAGGATGAAACTAATGCTGGGCATCTCCATCTGCTGTTCCTACAAAATGATGACTGCTTCTTTTCAAGCCATGTTTCGTGTTCTTTGTGTCTCAACAATCCTCAGGTGCATTCTGCTGCTGGGATATGGAGATTAGAAAGGAGTCCCCAGAAGACAAGGCATAGTAAAGTTACAGCGGGTGTCTGTCATCTGCCCTCAACCAGGTCAGGTCAGGGTAGTGTGAAGAAATTAACCTTTGAGTTATTTTTGCCAGGATAGGGGAAGATTTCTTGAACAGGAGTTTTTGATGTGAAGTTTATAAAGCTTTCTGAGTGTTTGTAAACTATTCATGTACTACCCAAACAATTTTCCCTGACACGTGCACTCTCTATTTGTGGTCACAATCATTTGAGTTTGAGAAAAGACATAATGGGTCAACTCAAAATATCCCTAGTGGATTTCATTTGGTCTTAATTAGGCAGGACTGAATCCTAAGCTATGAAATATTTAAGTCAGAGGCTACCAAGTAGTAGTATTACACTACAGTAAACAATTAAAATAGGTCCAATGGTTTATATTCTGGTAAAAGTAGTTATCACGATTTGTTCCCTGAAACTTCTTTGTGAATCTGGATTAAATTCCCAAAGAAAAGTCTGAGGACATGACAGAGTAGCAGTTGGTCAACTGTATTGAATTGACCAGAGTTCTTAATGTGAAACAATAAGGAACTATAAAATAATCCATTTTGCTGTTGAGAGTGCTTTTCTATGGTGGCATGCCAGTTTTGGAATACTTGTTGCCTGCTTGATAGGGGTGCTAAAGCCTGATGCTGAGCATTACCTCAGCTTTGTGTAGACTGCTAGAAGAATCAGGTAACATTTGAGCTTTGACTCCTGGTCTTGACTCAAACTGGCAAATTCTTTTTCAACGCCAGCACCGTATACTGTATATTCCCCGTGCACTCTCACTGCAAATATTTGTTTCATTTTAAAGTTCTTCTCTGCATTAGGCTGAGGTCTGCTGTAGTCATTGTTTGCTTCAGTGGGAATCAACTCATCTTGTCCTTCAAATGGTCAAGAGACACACAGGGGGGTTGTGTGTCAGGTGCCTGTGTAACAGGTACTACACAGGTATTTCTAATTTTCTTTCCTGTCCTTTGTTGGGCTCACATTTAGGTCACTGATTACATTTATGTAGAAAGGAAACTCACACTTTAATTGAAGTAAATTTAGTAACAGAGAAAAAAAAAGTGTGTTGTTTACCAAGTCAAGACCACAATTTTTTAAATGTTCCTATAATTCTTGTTCTTGGTGCCATACTTAACTACTGTGAGAAATTCCTCTGAAAATAGGACAACTAACTCTAGGTTTTCAGAAAAAAAATGGTAATCAGTGTAACTACCTCAGTACAAATAGCCTTCCTTAGGTTTAGTTCTGTGTACTTTACAGATCGGAAAATTCTGATTTTCCACTTGGTAACTCCTGCTTAATATCCAAACCAATCTCAAAGACTAAATCAAGTCTCTACTGATATTTGTTAAATTCCATCATTACCTATGTGGTTGTTACCCCTGTACCACTTGGTACGAATCAGATATTTATTAACCAAAGTTGTGGGTGTGTATAGAAATCTAGAATATAAATGGTACCCCATGTGATAGATTCATGATTGTAATTTTCTCCTACATATAGACTAGCCAAGTGTAATTAAAATAATAATTACAGAAGAGGAGAGGGAAATTTAGTTAGAGGAGCAGATTTGTTCAGAGTGAGATAATGTTGTTAGAGGATATTTTGTTTTGTTTTTTGTGAGGCAGAATGTATAGGAAAAGGAGAGGTCTTTAACTAGAACTGCTGTGATACTGCTGGAAGAAGCAGACAAGCTTTCAAGCAAAGCCCTTAGCTGTGGTTGAAGGTTCAACATATGGGTTTCTTTTTTGGATGCTGAAGAAAGTTAGTAGAGTATTAATATTGCTCTGTAAAAGAATTTTGCCAGCAAATAAGGAACTGTAAGACAGAAATAGCAAGTAATGACTTTTTGCACAACTCTATAATAATCCTAAGTGATTAATACTGATATTTAAATAGTTTTGCAGATTACCATCTGCTTCCATAATCAATGAACTAAATAAGGCCTAAGTGACCATCTTACTTTCAAGTGTCTGTGTATGAATATATACACAGATTGGTCACTGTTTGACACCTAATGTGTTCACAGTGTGTCTTGCTGTATTGGATATCAGTGCTTGAAATGTAAAGGTCATTGATATCTTGAAATTGCTTGAGATGTGGATAAAAAGGCTTCATTTAACAGCCACTTCCACTTTTCTGAACAAAACCTGAACTGCAGATACCTCAGAGGGTGGATCAGCATAGCTCTCTGCATTAGCTTGCAACAGTGAAGTGGGAAGTGACAACTAACTGGAACCCACAGAAGGAATATATTTGTAAACTGTGGGGTTTTAAAATTAAATTAAGTTGATATTTGAACAAAACTCAACACTAACCATGTTCTGGAAAAGACCCATGTGACCTCTGACTAGAATAAGGGTAGAAAAGAGATGTGAAAAAAGCCTAGATGATAACTGTGTAACACTGAATATTATAACAACATTAGAAGAGTTGGTTGGAGGCGGATTAGAGGTTGAGGAAGAAAAGCCCTTCTGCAAAATGCAGCACCTTGTGTGGACAAGGATTATTAGCTATGTGACAGTTAAATAAAGCAACAGGCATTAGACTTGAACTCCTGAGAGAAAACTCCAGAACTACTGCAGCACCATTACTTTCATTCAGCTCAATATAGCAAAAAGATTTTAGATAATCAGAAAATTCTAGTTAGCAAGGGAATTAGGTGTGTTAGTAATATCTCATGGAGAAAGATGAGATCACTGGTTGAACACTGCACTCAAAATGTAAATGAGGATACATATGACAAAAGCTGAATAAATGCAAAAAGACTACTCTGTTACCCATTTTATTTTAAACATAAGAAAGATGCTGAGGATTCATTTAGGAAACAAAGAAGGGAGCATAGGGAATTTCATCTCAAATTCTAAACCAGTGACATTTTGTAAAGGAAAAAGGTAAATCCCTGAAATATGTTTCTTTGACAGTGGGTTGCCTCAACAAAGTAATTAAAGATATTTGCATTTACACTTTGATTTTTAGAAGAGGACATATTTCAATCTTCTTCAGTCTCCATTTTTCTGTCAGTATTTTGCAAATGGAGTTTGTTCCTTGAAAGCTTTAACATTTATTTTTGTGCAGCTGACTTATAGCCCAGTTCTGGCTATAAAGTGAAATGCTCTGTTTCGGGCATTAAAGTGATGCATCACTCTTGACCCTTACCCAGTGCACAGATCACACTGCATGTTAATTAAAAAAAAAAAATAAAATAATTATTTATTCTGTGTTCTCAAAACAAAAAAAGTGAGGGGGGGAAAGTGGGAAAGAGATATGGGACTAAAGCAAAAAGCCTGCTAGCAGAATAATGATTTCCAGCCACTCCCAAATCTGAAACTTTCCACATTAATTCTCTGCTTCTTGAAACAAGCTATGACTCTTGTGCTGAGAATCACAGCCAAACCCCATTTTTCACAAATATGAAGTAATTACAAAATTTATTTTTAGAACATGGGTACTTTGTGATTTCTTGTGTTTGTGTGTGAAACCTGGTGGTGATGGGTGGCTTTAATGGCTTTTTCCTGCTGTTTTAGGACAGTCATTTAGAATACAAGCAAATGTTAGTGTGTACATCAAAACTTGTGAGTTAAGTACAGCCCAGCATAGTCTTTTGCATGAGGAGCAAACATACTTCTGTCACTACACTGATGTAGGGTCACTCTGAATAGCTCTGCAGGTGCAAATAAACAGGTACTTTGGCTCATTTTACAGTGCTTCTTCAGGAATGTAAATAAGGAACAGCTCCAGGTCAGCACAGCTGCAGCAACTAGTGTTATGAATTGAAGATGACATAGGCCTTTGAGAAGGCCATCACTCAGGAAAGCCCAGTATATTGGCAGCAGATGGGCAGATAAAACAATTGCTGCCAATTACTTGTGTTGCACCGTGCTTGGAGAGATGTTCTGTTACGCAAGTGTCCCAGACTGGGGGGGGGGG
>NW_020956707.1:0-4404 GCF_003031625.1 Empidonax traillii | reverse complement strand
TAGGAACAGATTTGTCCATGATGCTTTTAGCTTCTCGAAACAATGGACTTGAATTAAGATAGCTCTAGCAATTCCCTCTTTCCTCCCTTTCACTTTTTGTGCCAAGCAGCATTAGCACTGTGGTTTTGTTAATTTGGTTTTAATGCTCATGTAGAACCAGAACCATTTTCTGACTGTCCCTGAAATATGTGCAAGTGTAAATACTGACAAGGCAGAGGAACTCTTTTAGTCAGCGCAGCATTGCCACAACTTGCCAGGAATAGGGATGCCTTGTGGAAATGTTGAAGTCTCTTAGTTGACCCTGGCTTGAGCAGAGATATGAACTCGATGACCTTCAGAAGTCCCTCACAAGATGAGTTTTCTATGGTTTTATGTTTTTAGTACATCAAACAGGCCAGGGAAGATTGGTTTGTGATGCATGGCGTTGCCCAGATGGATCAGGAAGTTTTGATCTGTCGCTTCAATACAATTTGTGCCATGGGCTTCCAGGTTGGATTTGGTTATCCTACAATCCCAGAACTATGTGGAGGTGAAATAATCAGTCCTCAATTCCTGGTTTCCAATAGGTGTTAATTAGCCCAATGCACAAAATTCTGTAAACAATTGCTGCCATTTGGAGGATTTGTTCCTCAGTGATGCGTCTTAGGTATGCTTGGAAGTACCTGATCTGCTTTGATATCTTCAGTGTCTGGCCTCATTTAATTGTTGCGACGGCATTTTCATTATTTGAGTGCAGTCTCCATAGATAAAGTAGTTTCTTTACACTTGTTATCTCCAGGTGCTTCTAACATTCTTGTTCCTCTGAAAGTCATTGTTGCCTTATGAAAGTGAGCTGACAGCAAAGATATGCTGAAATAACATTGGACATAACAACATTACAAATGTTCTATATATCTATACCTTCCAAAATCCAAGGTTTACTGGTTTGTTTTCTAGTCTGCTCATTAATGAGTAATGTGAAACCTGTGTTCAAACAAAATATGTGCATTGGCAGGGAAGGCCTTCTGGGTTTTTTTAGAGACTTCCTATACTCTCATGTGATACCTGTTTGAATAAATTTTGAGTTTGTAATGTCTTCCGTGCAAAGCACTTAAAGGATTTGTATCAAGACCCTAGTATTTTATAGGAAACTGAAGTTGTGTGGTGAAGAATTGACTAGAGAAGAGTAACTCCATTATAGGTTTCCAGAATTCAAGTTAGGTTTTTACTTACTACACGATTTTTTTAAATTACTTTTTTAGAAGAAGTGTGAGTTAGTCATATAAAAACCAATAGTGTTATGTACTTTATTCACATTGATATGCTTCTCATTGGGTTTGGCACAGCAATGAAGATAATCCTTTAATCTTGTGATTTCAGTATGGCTCTCAAAAAAACCCAAAAAACTGTTTTACAGAGTCATGCTGTCTTGCTCTCTCCTTTTCCTGGTAGCTTTTATATGTTTTGACCACTTTTAAATTTAGGTGATAGTTTATACCATGAGACTGAGTTTGCAGGGAAGAGATGAGGAAAAACCATTAAATATGTTAATCTGAAAAGCATACACTGCATCATTAGCTCATGGTATTAGACATCAAAAGGTTTAATGGGGCTGAACATATTGAAACATGACTTGATAGAAAACTGAGCTTTCTTATTTAGGTTTGGACATGAGCATGAAACTTTTGAGGCTTTCAGTGAGAGAAACTCTAAAAACAAGTATGATTAAAGGAGAAAATGGTGGAGTTGAATGATAGTATTCAAAATTATAGCTGTACCTACTAATCTACATTTTATTCCCTTTCTAATTTGATTTTTTTGAAAACTGCTGATGCTATAATTCAGTGAGATTGCAGTGTGTCTGTCAAGCCAGAGTAAATGCTTTGTGTAAAATATGGCTGCATTTGCATATTATCAAATCTGGATGGTCAGTCACAGGATAATTTATGTAAAATACTTTCAGCCTCACAAAAAGGTTGGGCTTAGACGGGACTTCTGAAGGTCATTTGGTCCAAACCCCCCACTCAAGCAGGGCCACCTAGAACTCAGAATCACATCCACATCTTCTGCAAGATTTAGATCCATTCAGCTTTATAATGCCACAAATTTTTGTTGTTTGTATCACTTCAGGCATAGTTGTTGGTAAATCTTGGAAATTACTTGAAGCAAATGATGTACATCACTGTTGTCCCGAAAAAACAAACTTCAAGTGTCTTCAGACCTCTTAAAGAAATGTCATTAGTTTTGTCTCTCTTCCTATTTTCCCCTTATAAATGCAGCTAAAATACCATATAAATATGCAGAGATCTTTTCAATTGAAAAACAAAAACTGTAGGAAAAAGAGTATTTTTGGACACAAAGAGCTGTAAAGTATAATTATTTTTATATGTACTTGTTATTAGTAATTGTAATACAGAGAGCTGTGGGTGGTGACTTGGACTTCCTTATTCTGCTGAATATAAAGAAAGAAATGAAGGCATAGAAAAATGAACTTTCACAGCTGACTGAAGAAAAAGTTCAGAGAAAGCAAATGATGATCATAAAATTGCTCTTAAGGGCCTTCTGTGCTGCCAGTTTCCAAGTCCAGATTGCTTCTCTAGCAAGCTTCATAAATCTTTTCTGTGGCTTTTTTTGTCTCTTATGTGAAATAATAACATTAAGGAGAAAGTATTAGCAACTGGGTTAACTGTAGCCCTGACACCTTTTTTTTTTTTTTTTTTCAAACTGAAATTGCTCTAGAACACATTTCAAAATAGGTCTAGAGAACTTAGAAATTTTTTGAACATTACAAATTCTCCTGTCTCCTTTGAAAACTGTTTTTAAAAGGAGGAATGTAGGATCTGGCATACCTTTGTCTTTACCAGTAGTAGAGAAGTGGAGTTTTGGTGATCTGTTTAATATGACAGCAAGTGTGGAGATACAGTCCTTGTGAGCTGCTTGATCTGAACAGTGTTGGAGCAAAACCTAGCTTTCCCTAAGTAGGTAAAGATAATTGCTCTCTTTTGGAAATATTTCTTCTGAATTCCCTTTATTGGTTTTCTCAGAATATCAAAGCATGGAATTAAATCTCCATCTATATTTTAATTTTTTGAAAAATGGAATTTATTTTTTTTATGCCTATAACTAATATGATGTCTTGCAGGTTTCTGCAGTAAACTTTCTACTGATGGCTACAAGAGGATGTAGAACACACCTCATTAAGTGATGCTTGTAATTCTGTAGCCTGGTTCTTTTGTTGTTGTGGTTTGGTTTTGTTTCTGTTTTGTTGTTGTTGTTGGGTTTTTTATTTTTGGGTGTTTTTTTTTAATCAAATTTCATAATCTTCAGAATGAAGAAATTGAAATCTTGCCTAAATTAGGAGTGTCAACTTACCCTAGTGGTCAATCCTCTGCTGTCTTTATCCTTTCCTCCAGTTTTCCCAGTTCTTCTATTTTGGCACTGAAAGAAACATCCAGTTGTGTTTCATATATTCAGAAACAAACCAGAAGAAACTATTTTATGCATCAGTGTTTTGAGGTATTTTGTAACAACAACATTTGCTTTGGTTGCACACAGGACCACTCAGAGCAATGCAACACTTGAAGAAATTTTTCCATTTAGAGTATCACTCGATCACGGGTATTACGTTAGAAACAGGAACTTGCTATCACTTAATGCAGTTTTTGTTTATATCAGAAGGATATGGCCACTAAGAGCTAGTGGGAGAACTAGTCAGAATATAGTGTTCCTGAATTTTTAGTGCTGTAGTGGCATTTGTTGCATCTCTTAGATTTCTTACCTACAATTAGAGATTGACTCGTAACTGAAGTAGCTGAGTACTACTATCTGTAACTGAGCACTACTACCTGTAGCTGAGAAGGAAGAAATTAAATGCATCAGAATTTCTTCTAACTACTTGGGTAGAAATAAGATTATTGAGTGTAAAACAGATGACTAAGAATCACAGGTGTTTGAAATTTCCTTCAGAATGGCGGAACTCATTTTGGTATTCCTAATTTTTTCCTGGGAACTCATGTACCTTGACAGCAGCTTGTCCTGAAGAATTAGCTCTTGGCTTTGGGGCTGAACAAAAATTCATCTACTCCTACTTTACATTTTCCTAGCTGTGAGGCCCCTTAACTGTACTGATAATGTGGCTGTGGTTATTCTACTGTGTGTGAGTTGACAGGCTCTTGGTACAACTTTCATGCATTGCAAGCATCTGAGATCAGTTTCTAACAAACTCTAGGAATTTTTTATTTGCAGTCAACTTCCACCGTGCCTGTAGGGATCAAAAGCTTAAGCAGACATTGATGAACTGATTATGTCTACAAAGTCAGCATGACTGATGTAGCAACCTGCACTTTGACTATCTTTGTTAACCTACTAAAAACCAAATTGGATCCACAAATCTCATTGTAGAAGTGACAGCACGGCTATGTAAAT